>NW_011934210.1:0-44251 GCF_000733215.1 Auxenochlorella protothecoides
GACACGATCCCCACCTCCCCGCACGCTACCCTCTCCTCCACGCCCCCCCTTCCGTCCTCCCCTCCTCCACCCTCCCTCCCTCCCCTCCCCCTCCCTTCCCCCTCCCTCCCCTCCCCCTCCCCCTCCCTCCCCCTCCCTCCCCTCCCCTCCCCCTCCCCTCCCCTCCTCCCCTCCCCTCCCCCTCCCCTCCCCTCCCTCCCTCCCCTCCCCCCCCTCACCTCCTCCCTCCCCTCCTGCCCCCCCACCAATTCTGCCTGCCCCATTTTTGCAGGTTGCAGCCCTCAAGGGCAGCATAATGATGTTCACTGTGATAACATATTCCTACTTTCCACGAATGATCAATATCTGGGAAAATGGCCAGGAGCGGTGTACATGGTATCGTGAAGACTACAAATCCGACATCTTCACCGCCAGTCTAGACACTGGTTTTGTCGCTGGGCAGGTATGTTGTTTCTCTTGCAATGTGTATGACACCATGGGCTGGCGTTCCCAGTTGTCCGACAAAGTTTGCGTGAGGAGCCTGTGATGCATGGAATGAAATAGCTGCTCATGCTGCATTTAGAGCTGTAAGTCTTCGACCGTCCGCCATCTCCAGAGGAAGTGGTTGTGATGATCTTGATCGTCTGTTGCAGGGCAGGCTATATGCCACCGGCAACGTGAACAGAACTGCTATCACCAGAAACAAATTCCTACATCTGTCCTCGAACCTCCTGTAGGAGACGGGTGGTGTAGGCTGGTGTGCCTCGAGGGTGTCCAGGCAAGGACACGCTAGGGATGGAAGAGGGGACAGGCGTGGGCAGGGTGACAGGCCCAACAGGGTTGGTCTTAGTCAACACCATAGGGATCTAAGTTTTGGGGAGGCTCACCCTGGCATTACAGCTCCAACTGCCACAGGTCTCCAGGTCAAGCGCCTCTGGCAACTCTGTTCAACATTGGCGGGGCGCTGTCAGTGTGTATGGTCTACAAGGGAAATCCTGATGTGAGTAAAAATGAATCGTGCGGATAGATGAATGTCCAAGGAAGCCTCTCGGCTAGGTATTGGCTCTTCGTTCCCAGACAGTGAATTGAGATTCCGCGCAGGGTGCATCGTGCCCTCGATAGTGTGGCATGATGGGAAAAAGTCTGAGACTCTCAACACATCGGCACCCAAGCCTCCTCTTAGATGGTGCGTACACTTTAGCAAAGTCATTGCAGTGGCAAATGATATCGATCAAAAGGGAATTGACCAGACGTCAGTGATCGATGCGCCGGCTGGGTTCTGAGGGCAGCACCCTTTAAGGGACACAACGCGATGGCCTTTGGGTCTGATGACGCAGTTATCTGTGAAATTATCGCCAATAGGTTTCCATGATTCTAAGAATAGGAAGGAGATCGCTCCCTGTGCACGGCGTTTGGCATACTCTCGAAGCCGTTCTGAGCTGGAGCGCGATGACGGCCGAGCTCCGCTAAGAAGGGCAGCCTGCTTGTCCATGTGACCCGGCATCCATTCGAGGTCAATGAAACATCCATACTTCGGGATCTAAGTTTTGGGGAGGCTCACCCTGGCATTACAGCTCCAACTGCCACAGGTCTCCAGGTCAAGCGCCTCTGGCAACTCTGTTCAACATTGGCGGGGCGCTGTCAGTGTGTATGGTCTACAAGGGAAATCCTGATGTGAGTAAAAATGAATCGTGCGGATAGATGAATGTCCAAGGAAGCCTCTCGGCTAGGTATTGGCTCTTCGTTCCCAGACAGTGAATTGAGATTCCGCGCAGGGTGCATCGTGCCCTCGATAGTGTGGCATGATGGGAAAAAGTCTGAGACTCTCAACACATCGGCACCCAAGCCTCCTCTTAGATGGTGCGTACACTTTAGCAAAGTCATTGCAGTGGCAAATGATATCGATCAAAAGGGAATTGACCAGACGTCAGTGATCGATGCGCCGGCTGGGTTCTGAGGGCAGCACCCTTTAAGGGACACAACGCGATGGCCTTTGGGTCTGATGACGCAGTTATCTGTGAAATTATCGCCAATAGGTTTCCATGATTCTAAGAATAGGAAGGAGATCGCTCCCTGTGCACGGTGTATGGCATACTTTCGAAGCCGTTCTGAGCTGGAGCGCGATGACGGCTGAGCTCCGCTAAGAAGGGCAGCCTGCTTGTCCATGTGACCCGGCATCCATTCGAGGTCAATGAAACATCCATACTTCTTTCTGCCCTGTTGTAGTTTTGCGTCTTTGTATGGGGTGCCGAGTCCAATGTGCTGCATTGTCGGAGGCAGGCCAATTCTCTTGCGCGGGCTGTGACGGGACCGAGTACTGCTTGTCAGTTGAAGGATCAGGGCACTGAGCCCAATGGGTCTGTGGTAAACTGCGTGACCTGGTTCTGCAATGTGCGACGTAAACTACACATTAATCGAGGTAAGGTCCTTACGCTGATGTTCCATTGCATCTTGTATCACATTGGCAAGGGGAGGATGATCCAGCGCTGACGGCTATGCCAATGGCAGGGTGCTGTGCATGACAGGCAACCTTCCGTTGCGCGGGCTGCGACGGGGTGGCCGCTGGGGCAGGAGAAGAAGCAAGTTCAGGAGGTAATTCTTGACTTCTTCATTCAGAGTTCTCGAGGAGCCTTCCTCTGTCAACATGCACCGTGACACTTGAGCTCAAAAATAAAGGTCCTTACATCGACATCAAATGAGTACTGTATCCAGACGAGCAGGAGTCCCATGGTGCATGGATGGCAAGCAAATACGCGCGTCTCATGTTGAGAGGTGCCGTGGGAAGGCAGCAAATTCAAATCACAAGGCTCCAGTGCAGTGGAATAAAGGCAAGGACAGGATGCCTCCTGCAGCAAGTCCGGACCGAAAGTAGGTTGGGCCCAGGATGCGCAACGCCCCATGGCACTCTACGTCAGCAGAGCTCCCAGTCTCGATACCAGGCCTACGTCGTCCATTTTGGCGCGAAACCTGGTCCTGTGGTGGCGAGGTGTAGGCTGCCCCTCAGGCCTTGCAGGTCACTGCAGACGGCCAGTCGCAGTTCTTGGTGGCCGGATTAAAGAGCGTGGTGATGGGGCAGGCCATGTAGTGGCTGCCGCTGGAGCCGCAGTTGAAGAAGCCCTTGCAGCCGCCGGCGACGTCGGCAAAGAGGCCAGACTTTCCTCCAGAGCAGCCGCACGTGGCGTCCTTGGCGGCACATGCCGGGGGAGGAGGGGGAGACTTTCTTGACATGGGAGGCGGTGACTTCTTGGTGGGTGGGGGAGACTTCTTGGGAGCGGGGGGAGGCAACTTCTTGGCGGGCGGGGGCCTCATCTTCCTGGAGGGTGGGGGTGGGGACTTTGCGGCAGGTGGCGGCGAAGCCACGGGGGAGGGGGAGGGGGAGGGGGAAGCATTTGGCGAAGGCTCTGGTGGTGGAGGGGAGGAGGCAGGAGAGGAGGCAGGGGATGGGTAAGGGGTGGGGGAATCGGTGGAGGGTGGTGGGCTGGTGCCGGTGGGCGAGGTGCCGGGGGAGGCGGGCATGATGGCAATGTCGGCACAGTTCCAGAACTGCAGCATCAGGAGCGAGTCAACGGTGGTGAGGGATGGAGAAAGCTGTGAGCGTAGCAGGATGGCAAGAGCATTGGGGGGTTGGTGTTTTGGGCAGGGCATGGCAACAACCCTTCCTTGCTGAGGGTTTACATCGCTCAACAACGGTCAAGCACGCTCGGCCATCATGGGTCTCACCTCCTCGGGGTACGCGTTGTTGGATCCGCAGCTCGGCAGCTGTGGGCTGGCGTACTTGGGGTCGGTATTAGGGGGCTCGCAAGAGTTGCCTACAGAGCAGAGGCGTTGCGAGGAGGAGAAGGCCTGTGGGAGTCCTATGGCCGGTGCATGTCATTGTAGTGCCACTGATGTGGCGCACTGCAATGCCCCTTCCCACTCCTGGGAATGCAAGACACTCAAAGCCCCATCGCCTTCCACCGCCCAGCGCAGCCCTCACCAGTGAGATAGTACCACTGCATCACGCAGCGCGCGTTGACACCGTCGCAGGTGAGACCCTGGGGCAGCTGGTAGGACATGGTGTAGGAACCGGTTCCCCGATCGTACCAGTAGGGGCTGCCAGGGTTCTGAGCTCCGGCCACGTCGGCTTGCACCTGGGGAGGCAGGGTCCAGGTGTGGGATTAGAAGGGGTTGAGGGCTCCCAGGAGGGCTGGCGTCGGTGTGAGGTGCTGATCAGGTCTCAGGACGCCATTGGCGAGATGCAGAAGTGCCTCGAGCAGATCACTGGCCTCAGGAAACGAGCAGATTCACTCCCTGCTGGCGTGTCGCCCAAGGGAAGGAGAGGTGGTGAGGGGGATGTCCCCGCGCCGCGGATACCCCACTCACCAGGACGTGCTTGTCCAGGCACTCCTCAGTGAGCTCCGCGAGCTCTGAGGCTGGATCCTCGATGACGCACACCCTGTAGGTGAACCTCCCCTTGTGGCTTGCGGTGATCACGGTCGTCAGGTTGACGACCTGGCCTTCGGTGTAGGTCCCGGTGATGGTCCCGGTGGCTGAGACGCCACCGTACTCGTGCTTCCGCTCCCCAGTGTAAGAGTCCCCGCACATTCCGTGGTGAGAAAGCGGCCATTGCAAAGTATTTCCAGCGCTGACTGCCGCCGGTCCTGCTCAGGTGTAAAGGGTTGGGAAAGGATGAGAGCCCGGTCTCTTAACACGGTCATTCATGTCCGGGGCGAGCAACCCTCACCTCCAGCATTGAGGCACTGCGGACAGTAGTCGGTGTTATGCAGGGCATTCCTCGAGGCTGGCACGGCAAGGTAGCCGTGGGCCTCCGCATGCTGCAGCAGGCATGCAGCAATGGCGAAGGCAAGGACCAACGAGGCGGCCCGCGCGTAAGTACGCATCGCGAGGTTAAGGGTTCAGGAGAATGTGCCGGCAGTTGGTGTGCGGGAGAGTGCTGTGGTAACAAAATGGAGGTTGTATGTTTATAAAGTGGTCCAGTTAGATAATGTTTGGGCAATGTGTGCCTCGCCCCGCTTATATTCAGCCAGTGAATTTTTATCTGTTTCCGGCCCAGCTCCTCGGAGGAAGGTGCATTGACCGGAGGACCGCCATCTTCCCAGTCCGGCAAAAGAGGGGGTCACCAGCCTAATGTGTGGTCAATCAGCCTTTGGGTGAAAAGTACTAGGTAAAGCTGGACTCAGTGCGTCCGCAAGCCTCGAAATGCTTGTGCTCAGCAAGCACTGGACTGGAAGTGCAACTATTGGCACTGCTGTCGTGCTTGTGAAACTCTTGCATCGGTGCATAATGCTCCATCAAGATGTGAAAATCGTGTTCCTTATGATAATGGGAACAATCTGTTGATACATCCGTGGAGTTTACGCTAGATTCTGGGTATCATATGTGAATCCTTCATCAAGCCCCTTGTCAGGATGAGAGGTGCATCTGCAGATGCCCGCGGGCCCTTGCCCGACTACCCCTCGTGCCGGAGTTCGCGCCCCTATCGGGTTTCTCACATGCAACTCATTGTCCGAGCCTTCAACCATTAGGGCTTTCGTATTACCATTCAATACATCGCAAAGAGGGCCCGATTTGTTGAAAAGCGTACATCGAGTGTTGTGCTTTCCCATCGTTTGGTTCCAACCTGATCGCCAATAGATTTTCAGAAACATGTGACGCAGCCGCAGCCGCTTAACCCCACCCTCATCTATCTGTCTAAGGGATCCTTCCATCGCATGCTGATGTGCACTGGAACTGTCTGCTGAGGACTGAATGACATCGGAGAATTCCACCAGCTAACCCCGCGTCCCGCCTCCGGGCGCGGCGCACCGGCGACCAGGTCTCCGGAAAACCCCTCATTCATAAAATTGGATAACCGAATAAGCTACCCAGAGAGTCCCCGTACCCTGCGCTTATTAGATCGTCTTCGAGTTCTTTGGAAGCTGGTGGATTGAAATTCTCGATGTGATGCTCCATTGCCTGCACAGAAGCCTCCTCGCATCATGACCATCAGGGGTGAACAACCACTCTCGCGCGGAGAAAATATACGCAGTTCTAGTCGAAGCCACGAAGCGGAACATGCACATGCGTAGCAGCAAATTTAAATTGTCATTGTATTTTACGTCACAGATGTTGCCAGTGCTGGGGACCGGCAGCGAATTGGGCTCCTCGTAGCTTCCCCATGCCAGAAGTACTGCCCAGAAGGGCAGCCTAACTCGCTCAAAAACCGCGTTTCATCGAGTTTACTGCCTCCTAACATTTCTTTTTCAGTTGGATATCTAGTGATGCTAGACGGGGAACTGGTCCTGCAAGACGGTGGTGGAACAATGAACTCTCTGCGTGAAACGCCTTGCTCCTCTCGACCACCGAGTTTGTAGAGGGAGGGCGGGTTCGCGGGGGTGGCGCACCAAGGCGCTCTGCCCTGTAGCTCCTTAACGGACCTCTCAATGACCTTGATATGCCCAGTCGAGGACCAGTCTACTGAAACCGCGATGGTAAAGTATCACGACGGCGCTCAAGTACACCTAGCTAGGGCAAGTTTACCTCCGATTCAGGGCTACGTATTCTTTCTCCAATGACCATCATGACTGGTGTTCTCGGTGCATACTCAATAGAGAGCCAGAGGCGGACCACGATGCTGAGAGACGCGTGCGGTGCAGCGAAGCAAAAACGAAGGAGAGGTTCACCTCATGCTTTGCATGACGCGCTATGTTTCCCGCGCTCGCTTCAAGACAATACAAAGCGCCAGACGGACATTGGCAGGTCCTACTGTGCACAGTCTCTCACTTGCTTGATACTAATAACACCGAGCGTGCATTAAAATGGCTCCCAAGCGGGGGATGAGCGCAGAGGATAAGCGCAAGACACTGCTCGCCATATTTCACGAGACCAAGGACGTCTTCGTACTGAAGGTGGGTGTGGGCTTGCCTGCGATGTATTACGTCGACAAAGTAATTCAGGAATAAATCTTATGTATAGTATCAGAATTGGAGAGGATCCCACCCCCATCGCGAGACCGTAGGATGTGGAGAAAATTGGAGCGAAACGAGGGGTGGTCCTGCAAAGCATCACAAGTACACCTAGCTAGGGCAAGTTTACCTCCGATTCAGGGCTACGTATTCTTTCTCCAATGACCATCATGACTGGTGTTCTCGGTGCATACTCAATAGAGAGCCAGAGGCGGACCACGATGCTGAGAGACGCGTGCGGTGCAGCGAAGCAAAAACGAAGGAGAGGTTCACCTCATGCTTTGCATGACGCGCTATGTTTCCCGCGCTCGCTTCAAGACAATACAAAGCGCCAGACGGACATTGGCAGGTTCTACTGTGCACAGTCTCTCACCTGCTTGATACTCATAACACCGAGCGTGCATTAAAATGGCTCCCAAGCGGGGGATGAGCGCAGAGGATAAGCGCAAGACACTGCTCGCCATATTTCACGAGACCAAGGACGTCTTCGTACTGAAGGTGGGTGTGGGCTTGCCTGCGATGTATTACGTCGACAAAGTAATTCAGGAATAAATCTTATGTATAGTATCAGAATTGGAGAGGATCCCACCCCCATCGCGAGACCGTAGGATGTGGAGAAAATTGGAGCGAAACGAGGGGTGGTCCTGCAAAGCATCAAGGATGTGCTGCAGGTGAGGGAGCAGGGATCGTTTCTACCAATAAAATCCATGCAGTCCGGCCACAGGCTACACGCAGCTCTGCCTCACTTCCACAGACACTCGTAGATGATGACCTGGTCCACATGGAGAAAATCGGATCCTCAAACTACTTCTGGTGAGCATCTGATACCTGGATTAGTTTTTGAAAGGACTCTAGTACCCTGGTATGCTATACCAACATGGAGTGTAGCAGCTATCAAGTCGTACAGGACATCCAGACAACAGTTTGGCCGTTCACCAGATTGCACAAGGATCATGCGTGCACCGCCCGCGTACTGAATCATGAACCCCACTGCGCTCCTCCTCGAAAATGCTGCAGGTCATTTCCCAGCGAGGCGGCAGTCAAGCTGCAAGTCGAAATAACCAAACTGGAGACGCAGCTTGAGGAGCGAAGCCAGGAGGCAAAAAGCCTGGGTGCACAGCTGGAAAGCAAGAAGGTTGGAAACACCGATACGGTGAGAAGAGTGTTGAAGGAATAACAGGTTCCTGCAGAGAATGGGTGGGACACCCTGGAACATCTTGCATGAGAAGATGCTTGCCGGCTGCCTCACTGTTTCTGCTCGATTGCTCATAGTGTCGTTGTCAAAGCAACCAAGCCTCCCCTCCCGCAAAGTAGGTGCAGGAGGAGAGATCCTGTCTGGTGCGCCGGCTGGCTGAGCTGGATGAGAAGCTGGCTGCTAGCTCAGCAGAGCTCAGACAATATGCAGCCAGCGACCCTGAACGATACGAGGCCCTGAGTGAGAAGATGGCTTGGTGTTTGGCGGAGACACGGGAGGGGGGCGCGATGGCAGCCATGCACTGTGCACTGTTGTTACCGTATGCTCATCAACTCCCAGGTGTACAGGCCTGAGTCATCGACCCGGTGTACCAATGACCCCATGATCACTTCATGTTCACCGCAGAGCAAGCCACCCCCGTGGCCATCGACTCGGCAAACCGATGGATTGACAACCTCCACGCCCTGCACGACTGGCTCCGGAAGAAGTTCCAGGGAATGGACACCCAAGTGACGAACTTGTTCAAGGAGGTACGCGCTTGTGTGCAGCGTGGTGCAGTTTGGGTCTGGCCTGCCTTGCATGTGCACGTGTTCATGGGGAAGGTTGGGAGGCTGAATATTGGGCGGGAGAGCCCTGGGCAAGGCTCGTCAAACCCTGCCACAACTTGTTGTTCCCGCTGACGGACTCCCGGCATGACCATGCAAGCTCGACAATTCCCACATTGCACCTCGCCCGCCTCCTATTCCGCGCAGCATGGCTTCTCTGACGAGGCTGAATACCTCGCCGCCTGAGGCCGCACAATGGCGGGTGAAAGGGACTCGAGAGGTCCGGCTTCGCGACAGCTACCCATAGACGGTTCCGTAGCCTGCGACCTGCCCGGTACCTGCCTCTTCCCACCCTGGCCGCCCACGGGCCCCGCGTGCCCTGATATGCCCCGCTTGACCACATTTAGTGCTACATAAATTTTGGACGAGAAAAACCACTCCAAAGTCCGACCCACTTTCCCTATTCGCTAGGTCAGTCATCCATGCGTGACCGGTCCACGCTGCACGGGGCGGGGGAGGAATATTTGCGAGCACAATGCCATCAGATGCAAAAACGTGCCTGTCCCGCTTCAAAGATCGGGTGCCCGGGATTTTCATCTAGAGTCGCCGTTCCGAGCAACCTTACCCCCCCAACCCTACAGGGATAACTGGCCCGAAATGGCTCAGGTCTCCACAGGTGTGCCGGCCCCACAAGTCCCTGCTCCCCCGCGCCCCAAGGAAGGTCCGTGCAGCACGCCCTGTTACCCCGTGTCCTTCCATCGACGTCCTCGCATGCCACGTTCCGCCCCCGTGCAGGCGTGACCACCAGCTCCTTCGCCGGGTCCGGCCCCGCGGCGGACCAGGATGATCGCACCATCGCCGGGCTGCACATCCCAGGCTCCAGCACCCTGTACACCCTGCTGAGCCTGCTGCAGCTGGTGGCGGGCATCGCGGCCCTCATCGCTCCCTACAGGGTGAGGACACATGTTCACGGATTCTGTGGGCTGCAGTGTCCAAGGCACGCCATGTATGCCCCCTCCCAGTTTCCTACCCCTGAACCTGTCTCGAATCCCCTCCCCTCTTTGTGCGTGCAGCTGACTGACATCTTCTTCAAGCACCACATCATCGCCCCCGATCTCCTGTACGAGGAGCTGTGGAGGCTCCTGGCAGGAGTGCTTTTCGCTGGCGCCGCCACCGCCTACGCCCTGAAGGTCAGTACAGGGATCCCCACTTCGCCTCTAACTTTGTGCATGCATGGCATGATGTTGGTGGCCGTGGGTCTGGAGGCTCCCTGGGTCTGGCATGACTGGCTGAGGGAGGCGTCAGTGTTTGCCCCCAGAAATCTAGCAGGCGGCTCTCCCCAGAAGTGATGTGTTGGTGCATCCATGTCTCCCCTCCTCCCTTGGCCCCGCCAACCCCCCAACCATCCACTCTCGAAGCAACCCACCCCACGACAATAACAGGTGACCTCTGACCGCCAGCTTCTGGCGGAGCCCCTCACCCAGCGCCTGCAGCTCGGATTCGTGTGGTTTGCGCTGGTGGCCCTCGTCCTGCACCTGGTCTACCTCCTCTTCATCAAGACCCTGACATGGTGGGGCCTGCTGCTGGGCGCCGCCGTGGTGGCACCCACCCTCCTCCTCCCCGTGGTCCACCTCAGCCTCAGCGGCGGCTTCGGCCTGGCTGCCACCATCCACGGCTTCCGGACTGGACTGGGCAACCTGGTCCACCCACGCAGCTTCTCTGTGGCTGGCTTCCTCTACACCCTGCTCACCGTCGCCTTCACCGTCGTCGGCTTCCTCATTGTCATCCTGCCCAAGTGAGTGACTTTTCTTCGGGTGTGGGGGTGTGTCTAGGAGGGGGGCCGAATTGTGGGACGCCTGCTAGCGTAGAGTGGTTAGCGTCTGTAGTGGTGGGCCATGCGTGCTGAGAAGGCGCTGCGCTGCGTCTCCCGCTCTCATGCGTTCTAATGCCCGCTCAAACTGCCCCTCCTCATTCTCTTTGGAGGACCCCCTGTGCGTCACCCACTCAAACAACTCCTCAACCCCATCCACCCAGGCGCACCCTGGACTGGACCTACGGCTACCACGCCGGCAAGAACCCGTCCTTCCTGTGGCAGTGGGTGGGCGCCGCCTTCTTCTTCCTCTTCTCCGCCATCACCTACACTCTGACGGAGCGCTCTGTGGTCGGCCGCCTGCACACCACTGTGCCCAAGGTTCTGAACGTCGGCCTCCTGGTGGCCTCCCTCTTCTTCATCCTGGACTTTGGCACCCTCATCTTCAACAGCCCCATTGCGGTGGGTGCTTGGGGTCGGGTGTGGGGGGATGCAGTGATTGTGGTGCCTGCTCATGAACACTGCTTGGGTCATGCGAGGGCTGGGAAGCGCTGTATTTCATCGTGGGAATATCACCTCCTTGTCCTGCATGCCCCGCTGACGTCTGCATCCTGTAGTAATCAGTGGCTTGTTAGTGTCTTCAACCGCAATCCCCCACCCTCACCATTCCCCTTTTCCAGGGCCGCTGGCTGCTGCCCGTCCTGTTCGGGCACTGGGTCCTGGTCCTGCTGGCCTCCATCCTGGGCCTCAGCGCCTCCCCGCCCGCCACTGCCTATGAGTACGAGCCGCTGCTCGGCGAGGGCCAGGTCTGAGCGCGGCCTTGCCGTCGCTGACTTGTAGGCACCCTTGCACGTGCTCCGCACGCAAAGGCACACCACCACGCTGAACCTGATCGATTCGACCGAGGGGATCCGGCCCCACCCCATGCGACGCCATCATACTCCGATGCGACGTCGCGCCGCCGCCGTGTTCGGCGTCCGGGAGCCTGCCTGCGCAACTTGCGCCTGCTTTCTAAAAACTTGTCCCCCTTGCCAGTAGCGTAGCCCCTCCCCTCCCCTTGTGACGGCCTTTGTTCTGCCTGCCGTGTGCTTCCGAGAGTTGCAACAGATTCTATGGGATTCAACAGGGCAGCTGGGTGTGTCAGTGAGGGCATGGGAGCCAGGAACTGGGTTGATGACGTGGCACCTCCTGTCGTTGTGTGTGTGTGGTGGGGTGGCCATGGTAAGGGCAGGGCTTGGCACCCTGGGAGTCAGGAGGGAGGCTGTGGGGGCCACCACGCCGCCCCTCGCTACCCAACCCCCCGGCTGCGGTCACTTGAAGTCGCCGTCGAAGGAGGTGAACCCTGCTAGCGCAAAGACGTGGGCGTATTCCTTCTTTTCCAGCTTGCTACACCAGTTCCAGGCGCTGGTCAGCCGGCCGTCGATGCAGGAGCCGGCGTCGAAGAAGTTGTCGGCCCCAGACCCGTCAAACGCGTGGCGGAAGAAGTCGAGGAGCACCGCCCCGCGGCACCCCGCCACCGACCCGTGCACGGCCTCCACGTAGGCGCGGACCGCGCGGTCGCGGCACAGCGTGGGCAGCGCCTCCAGCACCAGCACGAGGGGCCCCAGGATGCGCGGCACCTGGGTGTACTTGTCGATGAAGAGGAGGGCGTTGGGCACGTTGTGGTCGCCCAGGTGCACCACCGAGGAGCCCACCCAGCCGCCCAGCCGGCGCTGGCACCGCGCCAGGATGGCGTGCATGGCGCGGCCGACGCCGGGCGCTGCCTGCACGCGCTGCAAACCCTGGCCCGTGTTCTGCAGGCGGTAGTAGTTGGAGGGGTGCAGCATGTCGGCGTCGGCCATGTACCACAGCTTGAACATCTGTGGAGAGAAAGGAGGGGGGGGAGCCAGAGGGGGGTGGGTGGGTGGAGGGGAAGGAGGGAAGGAGGAAAGGGTCTTGGTGGGGGAGCCGTGCAGTAGCTATGGGGCCACGACCTTGGGGGCATGCCACGATCTTGAATCCCTGGAATGTCTCTCACTGCCCCTTCTCCCGGTGCCCGCGAACAAGCTCACCCCCTCCCAGCCCTCTCCCATCTGCAACCAATCCAAGCTCACCTCGTGGGAGATCTCGCGCCACAGCGTCAGGCTCTGCAGGACGTATGTGTACTGACGTTCATGCGAGTGGGTGAGGCGCGCGCCCTGCGACCCGCCCTGGATGGCCAGGCTGGCCCCCGGCTCCGCCTTCTTGGGGGAGAAGTGCGCCTCCAGGTACCCGATCATCCTGGGGAATGGGGTGCCGAGGGGAGAGCGGGTGTGTCATCGGCCGCGGCTGCACCCAGGATGGCTGACTGCCCTCATGTGAGCCATGCAAGAGCATTACAGGGGTGCTCCATACTCAAGAAACCCCCCTCTGTCCCGACCCGGTCTACAATCAATGCCACAGACATGCCCCTGCGCCATCCGCCACCCGCCCATGCTCCGCACTTGTCCACGGGGTCGCGATTGAAAAGCAGGTACGTGTTGTTGTCAGAAATAGAGTACAGGCAGCGCAGGACGTCGTCCTCGGAGAGCGTGGCGGAGCGGTGCCGCCGCGCCAGGACCTCCCTCGCACGCTCCTTGGCCTAGGGGGGGACGGGGGGGCGTGGGTGAGGCCGGCAAGGGCATCGCCGGTTTCCCTGCCTCCAGAGGGCAGCCAGGCACGAATCGGGTGATGGCTCAAGCGCGCCCCCACCCTCAGCCTGTCGCCCCTTTCAACACCGGCCTTCAGCACACACCACTTCCCCCCCTTTCTTAAGCCACCTTGATGCGGCGCTGGACCTCATGCCGCGGCACGCCCGACGCGTGGATCTCCGCCGTCGCGCAGTCCAGCAGCGGATCGTCCAGCAGGGCCAGGGCGCCGGCGCCCTCCAGCAGCGTGTACACCGTCCGCAGCGGCCGTATGCAGCTGTGGAGGGGAGGAGCGAGTGTTTGGGCATCGGTGACCACCAAAGGGAATGTCAGGGAGGGTCGCGCCTGGCGTTAGCAACGTGGGCAGCTGAGAGGTCACCCTGCTTCCCGGTCTACTTTGCAGCAGGTGGCGAGGCAGGAACCTTCCGACCCTCACTCCATGGATGCTGGTACAGACAGCCTAAACAGATACAAAACCCTCTGGACCTGCCCGCTGCCCTCTCACGGGGCTCCGGCCATGTCATCAACGCCTCTAGAGCGTTTCCTTCGAACCCCCCCCTGACCAAGACAGAGCCCCTCTCCCATTCCCCCAGCCTTGACCCACTTGAACTCCAGCAGCTCCTGGATCTCTGGCTCCGAGGCGTCCATGAGCATGTACATGAGCTTGCCGTAGGTGTCCCGCATCTTCTCCGGGTTCATGATCTTGTGCCGGCGCCCCACCTCGAAGCAGTCCTGGAAGAAGGTGGCCAGCCCGGCAAAGTCGCGCTGCACGATCAGCTTCTGGCCGCGGCGGAAGTCCTGGGCCACCACCAGGCCGCACAGGATGGCGCAGATGTCCTTGACCTGCGCGTGCACGCGCGCGGACTTGCTGCGCCAGCTCAGCACGTCTACGCGGTCGGTGTACTCGGAGACAGACAGCGCAGCCTCCAGCAGGCGCAGCAGGCGCCGTTCCTCGGGGTCCAGGCGCAGCGGGATGTAGCGCGCGCGCTCGCGGAAGGTGTCGTGCAGCGTCAGGCCCGACAGCGGGGCGCCAGCCTGATGGAAAGGAGGGCAGGCGGGTGGTGATGTGGGTTCTGGTGAGGGTGGGGGTGGGGGATTGAGGCAGGGGGCCGCGCCGTGGGGGAGGGGCAGAGGTCAGGGATGAGGAGCCAGACCAGCTGCTCCTGGAAAGGGCCACAACTCAGAGCATGCAACAGGAGGCATCACCGGCGAACCCACCCAGCCAGTCCGGTGCACCGCCTGACCTTGCCCTGCGGGGCTGCCTCCTCCGCCTCCTCCGCCTCCTCTTGGCCGGTGCAGCCCCCCTCCCCTGCACCTTCCAAACCCTCCCGGGCTGCGTCCTGGGCCTCCCGCATGCGCTTGGGGCTCATGGCTCCACCCGCGGCGTCGCCCAGGTTGGCCTGCACAGGAGTTGCAGCATGGGACATGCATGCGCCAGTCCAGCGAACAATCAGGGGAAGTCTTTCACTGCACCCCATGCACGATGAGCTGCCCTACAAAAGCATAGGCAAGCCTCACCTGGGACAGACTCCGCTTGGTGGCTTCGCACTCGGTCCTGAAGTGGCCGGCCGTGGTGTCGAGGTCGACGGCCGCCGCCTGCAGGGAGGCGGCGAGTTCGGAGCACCTGGGGGCCAGGGCGGCGCCCGCTGCGCCCGACTCCGCCGCGGCGCTGTGGATGGACCCGGCCTCGGAGGCCAGGACGCGCGTGTCGTCCGCCTTTTGACCCAGGTATTCGGCCATCTGCTGGCTGGCCACCAGGAAGCGGCGCTGGGCTGCCGAGGCGTCGGCCTCCGCCTTTACCCTGGCGGCATGCTCCTCTGCAGGACCATGGGGAAGAGGCGTGAGCAGGACCCCGGCGCGACGCAGCATGCACACCCAGGACCCATCAGCGACAGGATAACAGGCAGGAACATCTATCAGGCGCTCCGCTCCAATGCCGGGCAGCTGCTCTAGAGCGGCATGCATTCGCGAGCGGGCATTGAATGTAACGAAATTTCACCCCTGCGCACCGTATAAAAGCTGCTCCTGGTCCTCCTGGTGATCCCTGTCCCCGGACTCCGGCACCGACTCCTGAGGCTGCCCATCGAGAATGCTGTCTAGCTGCGTCATGGCGCCGGGGCTGCTCTCCGCCTCACTCGACTCAGAGTCAGTGCGCGAGAGAGAGGCACGCCAGAAGGTCGACACCAAGCTGTGCCACACCCTGGAGGGGAGCATGCGGGGTTGTCAGCATGGCACGACGAGGGGGTGGAGAATGCGGCCGGGAGCTTCGCTTGACAGCTTTTCTGAGGTGCCCCTGGGTTTCTTGGGCGAATCCCGGGGCCCCGTCGGGCAACGACGAGAGTGTAACAGCATGGCGCGATTACGCGCCGGCGCGCGTGTCCACAACAGGCATGGTGCGACCTGCTCAGCTGTCACGTAGAGCTGCAGAACTTGTCACTTGGCTTTCTGACGGCCCAAGACCTAGGAATATGGATATGCAGTTCCGTGAAGCCGTCCAAGGGGTGAAAAGTGTGTACTTTGGTATTGTCTCTGTGCAACAGGTACATGCGAAGCAACAACCTGCACCGCCAGTCCCAGTGGGCAATGCTGGGCACATTCACGCCCTCAGAGGAGCAACATTAGGTCTCATTCACGAGAACAGATCACTGAGGCTCCTAGAAGATCTTTCAGGGGAAATTAATGCACAGTTGCATAATACATTATGTAATGGGAAATCACGGAAGAGAAAAAATCCTCCTGCGAACCACCATCCGTCAGGTGTTCAGCAGTGCGGCGGGTCCGTCCAGAGACCAAAGCGCGTCATTTGTTTTAGTGAGTGTTAGCGCCTGAGGAAGACCTTTGCGACCGGTTCGAGACCGCCGTACCTCGCTCTGGTGATCCCTGCTGCATCCCCACCTGTGAGGCAGCCGAAGTCAAGTCCCACACGACCACGCTCCAGGCAGCCCGAAGGTCAAGCAGTCGACAATAGACTGGAATGGCGACTGTGAAGCGGCGCGAGTGCGTCTACTTTTACGATGAGGAGATGACCAACTACAACTACGGGGGGGGCAACCCTATGCGGCCGCATCGCGTCAAGCTCACCACACAGCTGGTGAATGGGTATGGTCTTACGGATCAAATGCAGATTCTGCGACCGGTGGAGCGTACCCGTGAGGAGATCATGCTGTTCCATGCTGACGGTACGCCGGGGGGTGTCGGCGAGCGGGTGTCTCATTCCAGCAGACATGCCCAGCAGCATGATATGGAACCTACGTGAGTGTGGAACCATGCAACTAAGCAGGAGGCCTGCAGCCCGTGCGCGAGTTATCTACATCCACCCCCCCTCTCGGCCCCCCGGGGCCCTCCAGATTATGTGGACTTCCTCAACTCGGTCACGCCGGACAACCAGGAGGAGTTCATGATGCAGATGCGGCGCTTCAACCTCGGCCCCGTGGGCGAGGCCGACTGCCCTGTGTTCGACGGCATGTTTGAGTACTTCAGGGTGCGCTCAGGCTCGGCACACAGTGCCCTCTTGTTCTTCAGACGGGGAACCCTGTCAGGTGCCTGCCTGTTACTTTTGACCGCCCTCTGTTCTGTTCACTACTACACACCAATCCCAAGCACGGCCAACACACTTGAACTCTCCTCCCCCCCTCCTTTCTCATTCCAGATGTACAGCGGGGGCTCGGTGGGCGGGGCGGCCATGATCAACGACGGCCAGGCCAACCTGGTGATGAACTGGTCGGGGGGCATGCACCATGCCAAGAAGGGCGAGGCCTCTGGCTTCTGCTACATCAACGACATCGTCCTGGGCATCCTGGAGCTCCTCAAGACGCACCAGAGGTAAGGGCTGCAGGGTGTTGTGTTGTTCTCATGTGAGAATGACTCGAGGGGGAGTCTGTAGTCCACGCAATGGAAGTCTCTGGCTGGGCACGGGACGCTGCCTGCCGCAGACCCTCTCTGCCTGGTTGTTGCCTCTTCTTCACTGTATGCCAGAGGTTGCAGGAAAGTGCAGGCTCCGATCATCCCTGCCTCCCTATCCCGCAACGCGCATCCACACCCACACTCGCATGCACACAAAAACAAACACCGCAGGGTTCTGTATGTAGACATCGACATCCACCACGGCGACGGCGTGGAGGAGGCCTTCTACACCACCGACCGCGTCATGACCGTCTCCTTCCACAAGTACGGCGACTTCTTCCCCGGCACCGGCGCCGTGGGCGACATCGGGCACGACGGTGGCAAGCTCTACGCGGTGAACGTGCCGCTGGGCGACGGCATGGATGACGAGTCGTACAAGAGCGTGTTTGAGCCCATCATGGCCAAGGTGGGCTGGACTGGATTCTGTTGAGGGGAGGAGAGGCTGTGGTATGGTGTGTGGGCGACAGGGCAGTCTGAGGAGGGAGTTGCATGCCCGGCATACAAGCTACTACGAGCTGCTCATGTTGCAGCCTGAGCTGTCTCTGACCAGGGTGGAGCGCCTGACCCTCCTGGACCGGTCTCCCTGGCCAGGCACCCCAACTCTGCACCCTGAAGCTGCAACCGTGATCTCTCAGGCCCTGCCCCCATCCTCGCCCCAGGTCATGGAGATGTACCAGCCCAGCGCGATTGTGGTCTGCGGCGGCGCAGACTCGCTGTCCGGGGACAAGCTGGGCTGCTTCAACCTGTCCATGCAGGTGTGGGGTGCTGGGGTTTTGAGATCGAGTCTGGGCTTGGGCTCAGAGGGCCCTGAGGAGCACACCGAGAACATGGCCACCTGTGTGTTTTGGGCTCACATTCCGTGTGTCTCAGCAGCACAGCTTCCATTGCCGCAACCTCATCCCTGCCCCCACCCTGCATGCCCCGTCACCTCTCCCCGCCCCATCAGGGCCATTCCAACTGCATTGAGTTCCTGGCGCGGTACAACGTCCCGCTCATGGTACTGGGCGGCGGCGGCTACACCATGCGCAACGTGGCGCGCTGCTGGTGCTTCGAGACCGGCCAGCTGCTGGGCGTCGAGCTGGATGACGAGTGAGCGTTGGGGATTGGGGAGATTGGGCGGCACAAGAGTGTAGGATGTCGCTGTGTTGGAGGGTAGCAGGGTGCGCAGGGTTCTGGCTCGTGCATTAGAGTTGGAGACTCATTTTCCATAGAGCTCAAGATCGAAAAAACGGGACAGCTGCTCTTGGTCGGCGATGTGTCCAGTGGGAGGGGCTGCAAGGCATCCAGCAGCTCACATCGCGCCGCTTGGCCCCAACCTTGTCCCACATTTTCGGGATTCTGCACAGCCTCATGCCTACCCTTTGCCCTCCTTACACGCCCCCCCCTCCCCATCCAAACAGCATCCCCGAGCCCGCGCTGGGGGAGTACGACTACTACATGGACACGCACAAGCTGCGCATTGCAGGTGGGCGCAAGCCACACGCTGTGCATACTGCGGGTGTTCCTGTGTGTGGCTGGCGCGAGCAGGGTGCTCAATCCTGCCCCACAGGGCACCCTCCACCGCCCTCCACCTCTTCCCCACCGATGTTGCGTAGTGAGCAACATGAAGAACACCAACACGCGCGAGGCGCTGGAGCGCATCAAGGTGCAGGTTCTGGCCAACCTGGCCTTGCTCCCGCCCGTGCCCTCGGCCCAGATGGCCCCCCGCCCGCCCAAGACCGAGCTGGTGAGGAGCCTTTGTGTCGATATTGCCTGGTTGACTGTGCATGCTGCAATGATTGGATGCCAGGCAGGGAGTGACGGGCCAGGCGTGCAATTTGCAGCCGACGGACGCGCCGTCGTCAGTGCATCGTCCCCCCCCCCCGCGTCCCACCCTCCCTTTCCTCCCCAGCCCGACATGCCAGAGGTGGACATGGACGCGAGGGGTGGGGGCCAGGCGTACGATGACAAGCGCGTGGCGCACGATAATGATTACGCCTCGGGTCAGTACTGTGCTTTGTATCTGGATGGAGGGGCCTGGAAGGAGAGACTTCAGTCTACTAGCCGGCACAGCGGATGCTGTTCACAGCAAGGGAACATGCAACACATGTACCATGTCCCCATCAACCTGATCCCACCTGCAACCCCCCCTGCCAAACCAGGTGATGAGGATGTGCAGCCGGCCCGAGACCTGCCTGTGAGGCCCAAGGAGGTAAGGGGATTGTAAGAGGACCTCTTTTGCCCCCCCAGAGGTCTGACTCAACACCCCCTTCATGGCTGCGACTACGCACCTCTCAAAGCCTCACCACTACCAAACATGCACGTTCAACCCCCACTTCCTTCTCCACCAGGAACCGGTTGACCTGGGCCTGCCCACCGTCGCGCTGGTGGACCGTAATGGCTCGGCACCCTCCCAGCCCATGGACGTGGATGGCTTCGGCGAGGGCGGCGGGGAGGAGAGCAAGCCAGCAGCCGCACCCGCCGCCGCGGCCGCCCGCCCCGAGTCGCGGACCGACGAGTCCTTCCTGGCGTCCGCCACGGAGGGCGCGGCGCCGGCGCGGGAACCAGCGCTGACGCTGACCGGGATCGTGCAGCCCATGGAGGAGGAGGGCGCGGCGTACGAGACCAGCCCGGGAGCGCCGGGCGCTGGACTGCCTGTCGCGACCACTCCCGCGCCCGGCCAGCCGGACGCCGGCGAGCAGGGCTTCTTCCCGGCGGACCTGGCGCAGGCGGCGGGCACCGCGGCCGGCGACCAGGCCGTCATCCCCGATGCGGAGGAGGTGCGACAGGCGGTGGCCGACGCCGCGCCCTCCCAGGACCTGATCGGCCAGGCGCAGGGCTGACAGATGATCAGTCATCAGCCGCCAAGGCTCCAGCACGTTGCGGACGCGTTTGCGCCGACCACAGCCGCCTCTCCTCTGCATGTCATGTATGGCGTCTGGCACGATGTACCCCCTCTGATGCGCCGCGCTCGGCATGTACCCCCCGCACCTTTGATGATGGGCGCTGACCCGGCACCGGCACCTGGAAAGGGGATCCCACAGCAGCAGCAGAGAAGGACACAAGACCACGGGGAGAGGGGACGGCGTTTCAGAGGAGAGCAGAGCCTGGCATGATCCGCACGTGCCGGGTACTGCAGCCTCAGGCCCGGCGCATCGTGCCGCGCACGGCCTTGACCGCCAGCGCGGCCGTGGCGGCCGACAGGGTCAGCCACGTCGCGGCGTAGTTGGTGTGGTCGCGCGGCATGACGGAGAAGGAGCACAGCTCGTCCAGGGTCTTGGGCAGGGGCACGACATCGGGCACGGCCGGCAAGCTCCTGGCCCTGCCCCCCAGCACCTCCATGGCCGAGGGCGGCTTGACCACGGTGGGCGCGTCTGCGGCTGTCGGGGGTTGGGAGGGCGGCGCGCAACCGTGTCGGAGGGGTCGGGCGGGGACTGGAGGGAGGGGCGCACAGGCATGGTACCGCCGAGGTGTGAGTGAATGGCTGCTCTCGCTCGCACTCCTCGTCCCAACAGGGCGACATGCTGGAGCAGTCCGCACTTCGACCCCGCCCCCTGCTGGCCCCTCCCCCACGCGCCCGGACCCCTGACCACAGCAGATAGCCCCGCGCCGCGCCGACCACCCTCACCCAGGATGGCCTCCACGAGCGGCGTGTCGGCGTCCCGCCCCGCAGCCTGCGCCAGCTCAGCGGTGTTAACGTAGTACCAGGTGCAGGCCTCCAGGTCGTTGGGAGGGACAAACTGGCCGGCTCGCTCGCCGTGCCGCACCACGCCCACGACCGTGACCTGCGGCGAGTCTCGCGAGCGAGGTGTGTGCTGACTACAAGGCCACGCACCCGTTGATACCGGTGCGGCAAGCAGACCCTTGCTGGGCCGCCCCCCCCACCTCCGGTCCCAGGCACCTGTCCGCTGGGTTCTCCGACCCTCCTTTCCTCTGGGTCTGTCCGCCAGGAGAGGGGGACCCAGCCCCTATTCACCAGCGCCGTGCGCTTGCCGTCTGCGCTGGTGAGCGGCGTGACGACCAGGTAGCTCTGCGGCGTTTTGGGGGGGAGTGCGGGTAAAGCTCGCAAGGAGATGGCCGTGCCTGGCCGTGAAGCAGGCAGCGGCCACACTCCCGGCGCACCCCAGCCATAGGACAACCCGCCGCAACCCCCACCTGCTCCGTCACCCCCGCACTGGAGGGCCGGCCCCGCGGTCCCACAAAGGCTGCCTTGGCGTGATCGTACGTGCCCGTGAGGGTCACCCGGGAGTACTCGGGCGGCAGCTCATCGACCGCAAACAGGTCGATGGGCTCCGCCAGCAGCTGCTCCCTTCTCTCCTCCAGCAGCCTCATCTTCCACTGCCGCCGCTCCAGCTGCCAGTTGCCCAGGTAGGCCGCCAAGAGGCTGGGGATGCCCAGCAGGGCCGCTGACCAGGGGGTCCTCCTGGACCCCGACCCGCTGCGAGCGGCCACGCCTGCTCTGAGGAAGTTGGGTAGGAATGCTACAGCAGGTGGTCACAATGAGTAGGGGCGGTGCATGCACCAAAGAGGGTGAGACCTACCTCCTGATCGGGGCGCAGGGACGCTGTGAGGCTGGCTGGCGAATGCCCTTGAGCTGATTGGGGGAGGGCGAGGAGTTCCCTGAGTCGCACGCAGTCCCAAGGCAGCGACAGCTTCTTCTAAAGCCCTAGTCGCAGCCTTGAGGGTCCCTGAGGTGATCCCCTGCTCGCATCGGGCTGCCAGACCCGGCAGTCGCATAGTCCGGAGCACCATGAAGGACATGACGCAGGCAGCGATCAGGTTGTGCTGCTATACCATATCATATCGTTGCGATTAGCTGAACTTTATATCACCTCGCTCAAGCATTGGCAGTCGCAGATACATGGAGTATGAATCATGAGGGTTCCCAGGCATTGCATGGGTTGCATGACTAAGCACCGCTGCCAATACTGAAGAAGAGCATGGCAGAGGAGGAAGAAATGGGGGTCACAGTGGTGGTCCAAGGATAGCCAATGCCCATATTGCCAATTTTGAAGATGAGTTCAGATTCAAATTCACTTCCAGAGAAGAGAAGAGACCTTAACTGATGATGTCTCACAAAAGGTTGTGCACATCCTGTGACCAGATTTCCTGCACATTGCACTCACTGTCTGTACACTACATGTATTGTAAGGAATTACCTTCTGGACCTTGAATGTCTATCTTTGGTGCAGTGAAACGGGACCCTCCCCACACATCATTGACCCCAACTTTCTTGCTTGCGATCGACGCCCCCCCTTGACACAGTCGTGGTCCGTGGTCCGGTAAAAAAGGGGGGCAACCTCAACCCGAATCCCTCGATGGCACAGAGAGCACCGGTGTCGTTACCCTGTTGATTCTATACTGGTGAGGAGCTGGGCTTGCTGAAACCGCTGTTGCCTGCAGTGGCGAAGCCTCAGGGCCGGGTAGTCCAGCCTTCCCTCAAGGCACCGCGAAGGGCGCCGGCCAGAGGATACACACCGGAATCGAAACAGCGTATAGTAGCAGTTATCCTTAGGTGAGGGTTTTACTCAAAGATTGTTTGTGACGAGCACTGGGCGCTCTGGTTGAGCCCCCCCGTGCGAGCGGCACCTATCCTCTCTCCCGGGCCGCAGGCATGTCTTTCCCCAGCGACCGACCAGAGGACTGTGCCACCCGAATCGGCATGGGTGTAGCCTCAGGAGCGGTGACAGGCGCCTTCCTGGGCGCCGTGGCGTCCAACTGGGGAGACATCCCACTGGTGCTGCGTAACAAGCCCCTGCCCGCCCTGCTCCGGACGGGGAACGTCATGGTGAACTACGGCGCCACCCTGGCTGTAGTGGGCCTCACGTACAGCGCTGTCGACGTAAGGAGGGGAGGCGTGTGCCACCCTATGCTGTGGGAGGCTTGTGACAGGGGAGGGGCTTGGTTATTCATCCCCAGCTGTATTGTGCCCTCCGCCAAAGTCACTGGGGCCGTACGACCCATTCATCCATCCCCTTTGCAAACCCAGTGCGTGGCTGAGAGCCTTCGTGGCAAGCAGGACTGGGTAAATGGATCTCTCGCGGGCCTTGCTACTGGTGGAGTCCTGGGAATCCGAAGTGAGTCAGCGGACGAGATGCTGTTGCCTTGTAGATATGTGGTCTGTCCACTCTGGTTGGGTTCCGTTGGGCGATGGGTACCTGTTACCAGGTGCTTGTTCCTCCGCCATGGTACCCGTCTTCTTGACATCCTCCTGACTCCAGGCAAACACACTCCTGTCACACAGTGGGCCGCATCCCAGTCGGCATTGCTGCGGGGGCTGTCCTGGCCTTCACCTCCGCTATGGTGGATGTGAGCGGGCAGAAGCTACGGTCTGATGGGTATGTAGACGATGGCGCCACCACAGGGCGCACAGTGTACCCCTATGATGCCTAAGGTGTCCGCCAAGGTCAATGTTGACCTGTGTGAGAGCAGTAGAATCAGACCAAATAGGTGCCACAAGGAGGTGTTGAGAACACATTGTTATCAAGGGGTTGGACTCAACACCAAAACGAATGTCAGGACTCGAAAATGCAATGAAGAGTGGTCTGCAAGGCCGACAAAAGGACAGGTCAAGGTGCGGCATGAAAACCTGGAATGTTGATCAGCTCCATGAGTCAATTGATATCATACTGCTCTGTGCAGAACAACAAGAATGGGGCACCACACAGTTCATGTGTGCAGTTGGCTCCATAGTCCAAAGTCGTGGGGGCACTGAAACTGTAAGATTTCGGTGCTCCTGTCAACAGGGGAGCTCGGTTTTGGGCGAAGTCTGTTGGCTCGTGCTCTCCTTTCCAGTTCACGACTCGCTTCGGATTTACAGCCTGCACCCAGACCGCAATGTTGGGCCAAGGGAAGGTCAATATTCCATATTGAAAGAATACATGGCTCACCAAGGACAATAAGAACCTCCCTAAAGAGGTCGCGTGGCTGCTGATGAGGGTCCTCTCTGGGCTCGGAACCTCGACCAGCTCACGATGCCTGGTCATCGCTCCACAAAGGTGCTCATCGCTCTTTGCATTGTCATTGTTAAAAGTGCTCCCATAATGTGCATCCATCCCAGCGCTGATAGCTCCCTCATCAACCCCGGCCTCAGGAGCTTGCACTGCCGCCACCACATTCTCCCTCGCCTCGTCCACGGCGCCAAGGCCCGGGATGACCGTGATTCATTCGACGAGTTCTTCTCCAGTGAAGACATACGAGAAGTATCGCAATATATGCCCGACCCCGACCAGCAGCTGTTCGGCGATGGTGGGCGAAGGGGGGGGGGCGGGGGGACAGGCTTGCTGACAGGAGGGTGGCCCCCCGGATCCTCCAGGGTTATGTCAGGGCTTGTGTGGGCACTCCATCCCCCAAGACCGTTACAATCCTGGGACATGAACGGCAGGGCATGGGCTGTGGGCTCCTACCGTCTTGGCAGGCACCCCGGTCCACCCCAGCCAGTCCCTCAGACAAGTGTGCAGCCTTGCGGTCCGGCACGGGCGTGCTATGGGAGGCTCCGCTGGGGTCGGCCTGCCCTGCATGCCGTCCCCAGTCGTTCCTCTGATGGTGCAGCCCCTTTTCCTGTGCCGGCCGTTGCATACCTTTGTCATCAGTGTCCAGGGAACATCTCTGCGCCCCTTCTTCTGCTTCATTCCTGGCTCTCTTCGTTGCCTTGATGCCGGTTGTTTGTCCAAAGCTTTGGAAGGGAGACCATCAATCACTGAATATGCTTGTCCAGCATTAGCTTCTTGTGCCAGGCCCCTCCCCTAAGCCCTCCCACTCCCTCTTTCCAAAAATCCAGAGTCCTTGGTGGACACCTCGGGCTTCTCCAACCCCGGGCCACTGGCCGGCGGCCCTGACCAGACCTCTGGTGGGCTGAGCCAGCTGTTTGGTGGCACGCTGCAGAGCTCCTGGGACGACTCCCTGCTGCCCCAGGACCCCAACACAGGCCCGGTGCCGGGCCCATTCCCCACGTCCCCGGGCGGCTGGGACCGGGGCGTCCAGGGCGAGGACTCCACCCTCTTTGACGACCCGGACCCGGAGGACGTGGCCATGGAGGATTACCTCATGGAGAAGGCGTGGGACGAGACTCTGACCCTGCACCACGACAACCTCAACCGCTGCGTGAACAAGTGAGCTGGGTGGCTGGCTGGGGTGGTAACGGGATGCAGCACAGCATCTGGAGTTTGTGTGTTTGGGGTGGAAATTTCACGAGGTCCTGGCAGGCTGTCGAGGCTACGGCATAGGCCTTACACCTGCTCAGCTGCCATTGCCATGCCTCCCTCTCATCAACACTCCAACGACCTTCACATCCCTCTCCCCCAGATTTGCCATCACCCACCGAATGGCCGAGGTCCTGGAGGAAATCGAGGCAGAGGATGCGCTGATGAATGTGCGGTGCTGCTCTCCTTTGATCCTGGGATGTTGACCATTGTGGGGCTGATCTTTGAGCATCATTCTGCAGAACTCAACGCTCATTC
Organism: Auxenochlorella protothecoides; assembly: GCF_000733215.1. NCBI lineage: Eukaryota > Viridiplantae > Chlorophyta > Trebouxiophyceae > Chlorellales > Chlorellaceae > Auxenochlorella > Auxenochlorella protothecoides. Next base: position 25,460 of record NW_011934210.1, read on the forward strand.
CTCCTTTCCTCCTCTCGCTGGCCGCAGAGGGACCACGACCCCAAGCACTACCTCCCCGCCTGGATGCGGGCCGTCAAGGTGATCAACGACAACCTGGATCAGATCAACAAGGGTGAGTAGGATTGGGCTGCTCATACTCATTGTTGCTGATTAGTGAGGCACGCGGGTGCTGCTAATGCCTGGTCTTGGGGCATGCCCCTCGCCCAGATGCGATGCCCAAACCCCTCCCCCTCCCGCCCGCCCACGCACTCCAGAGACGCGCGAGGCGGAGGCTGAGATAAGTCGCAACGCCAATGATGCCTTCCAGGACATGGTCAACGAGCACCTGGAAGAGATATGTGAGTGTTTATGATTTGTTTGGAAGGCTGGGTTCTGGAGTCCTTGATCATCTGTGATGTAGACATGAAAGCGAGATCCAGCAGGGGAGGTCTGAGAGACCTGTCCAGTCGGGTGTGGGGCAAAGCCATTACCTGATTGGCACGTCTATCGCCAGGAGGCATTCCAAGTCCCGCTTTCCACCCCTTCCCAACCACCACAGACGCTGTGCAGAGCGAGATGGACGATGACCAGTCGCACTCCCAGGATTCTTACGAGGACAGGGATCAGGTGCGGGGGTTGGACGGCCGACCCAGCGCCTCCCAGCGCAGGAAGGAGCTGCAGCGGTGAGCCAGCGGGGCGTTGGAGGCAGTGCAAGGAGGAAATGGGGTGCCTCGGCAGAGACAAGTTTGAGTAGGTTTCTGCCTTATCGGTCGTTGTGTCATCCATTTTCTCTCATCAGCTCTGCGCAGAGGCTGCTGCTGAGGCTCCAGCCAGTCATTATTATCTCTCTAATGCCCCCCTCAATATTTGTCCTCAGCTTCAAGGGGATCGGGCTGGACTTCCTGACGGAGATCCTGCCGGGCGCTGAGCTGGCGCTGCCGGAGGTCGCCGAGCAGCACCTGGAGGCCCTTGCAGATGCGGAAGAGGTGCGCCTGCACGCAGCAGCCGCGGCCGCAGAGGCCGAGGCGGAGTCTGAGGCTGAATCCGAGGACGACGAGGAGGCCGGCGGCGCCTTTGCCCTGCTCGGGGAGGAGGATGAGGAGGACGAGGAGGACGAAGAGGAGGAAGGGGTGGATATTGCTGCGGACTTGGATGTTGTGGATGAGGACGAAGAGGAGGAGGAGGAGGAGGAGGAGGAAGGAGGTGCCTTTGATGGAGCTGAGGAGTAGTGGACGGGGTTGTCAACGCCCTTGCTTGCCGCCAGAGTTGCCGGCTTGAGCCGCAGAACCCATTGCGGTTCCTCAAAATATTGCCTTGGTGTAGAGCTCGCAACTCTGGCTCCACAAATGCTGGAATAACTTGCTTGGTGGGATTTTCACTTGACCCCACCCACTGCAGTCCCCTTGCCATACACTAGCATTCTTTCAACCCCTGCGGGGCGCACGCCCCTTGCCATTTCCATTGGCGTCGGTGTTGCTCCAAAGTTCTGATATGTGCTGCTTGGCGATTGGCTTGTCTGTACAATCGATCTGCATCAGGTGTGTCCAGGGAATTCCCAGTACAGCCGACATCCCAAGCGCCAGCACTTGCACAGCGTGCGTGGCGTGCCCTTCACAGGGCCCCATCCTGGTAAAAGTGGTGCGAGCGCTTTGGCGGGTGCGGCTGTGCGGCCTCCATGGCCTCCTGGCGTCGGGTGCGCAGCATTGCACAGAGCTGGAGGACGCGCGCCGTCTCGGCCCCTGCGGGCGCCCTGTGGCAGCAGGCCGCCAGGTAGGCCAGGGTCGCGCTGGAGAGACGCGGCGCGCGCGCCAGTCCCGGGGCGGCACTGCTTGCCAGGCGCACAGGCTTGGGCGCGAGGGCGGGCACACTGGTTGCCGGCGGCGATTCGTGGCCACCTCCTGTCGGGCCGCCCGCCTCAGCGCCATCGCTTCCCTCAGACGCCGCCGCTGGGGTCGCCTCGGCCCCATCCTGGACGCCTCTGGCGCCAGGCCCCTGCATCGTCGCCCCCCCGCCGCCCAGGTCCGCCAGGCGCCGGCTCCGGCGCCGGCTCCGCACGCTGTCCGCCCCTGGTTCCTGGCCCCGCTCCTCCCTGCCCAGCCGCCCGGCATGCCACGCGTCGCTTGCGGCCTGCCAGGCATCCAGCGCGAGGAGCGCGTCCTGCAGCCGCCCCGCACGGCAGGCGGCCATGGCGGCCGCCTCCCACGCGCGGCGGAAGGGCAGCAGCGTCGCCGCCTGGGCGACGGGCGGGTACTCCTCGGCCAGGGCCCGGAAGTAGGCCCAGCCGTCGGCCAGGTGGCCGGGGGTCTCCAGGCAGGCAAGTGCCAGGGCCGCGGCCGCGCTGGCGCCCGGCAGCTGCCTGCTTGGTGGTGACACCACGGCACTTGCATCGCGGCTGGCTGCCTCTGGGATGACATCTGGGGGGGGACGACTGGCAGCGCCGGCCCCATCCTCGCTTGCTGATGCGTCTGAACTCCCAGCCCCTGCTGCAAGTCCGCCTTGACGGCCGGTGTCATGGAGTGACTGCGCCTCGTTAATGAAATGGCCCCACACCGCCTCCGCCTCGGCCAGCTGTGGCATGGGAGGGAATGCGAGGGGGTTCCCGAGGGAATGTGGTTGACACTTCATTGACTGTACGGAGCTTCTGGTACCCCATGAAATCAACAGCCCCAGTCCTTCCTCCGTCCTGAAACAGGGAATACACGACCTACGACTCCCAGCCACCTGCACACCCCTCTGACTTCCCAAAAACCCACGCCCTCTTCTTCATCCCTCACCTGCCCCGCCCTGGCCAGCGCGACGACAAGCCTGGTGGCGACATCGCGCCCCGCGCGCCCTCCCACCCGCCGCAACTCGGCGTAGACGTCCCAGGCGTCCTGCGCGCGGCCCAGCGCGGCGCAGCCGCCGACCACGGCGGCCAGCGTCTCCGGCCCCGCCTCCACCCCCTGCGCGCGCAGCAGGCCCAGCATGCGCAGCGCACGCTCGGGCTCCCGCGCCGCCAGCGCGCGCGTCAACGCGCACAGCGCGCCCGCGTCGATCGCCGCGTGCGCGCGCAGGAGGGTCTTCGCCCAGCCCAGCGCCTCGTCCAGCCGCCCCGCCTCGGTGCAGGCCGCCACCAGCGTGCCCGCCGCGCCCGGGTCGGTGGCCAGGCCCTCGCGGCAGGCCTCTGCGTACAACGCCAGCACGGCCCCCGCGTCGCGCAGCGCGCGCGCTGCGCGCAGCGCGCCGGCGTACGCGGCGGGCGAGCGCGGGACGCCCTCCGCGCGCATGGCGCGCAGCAGGGCCAGCGCGCGGCGCAGCGCGCGCGGCGAGCCGTCCGCCTCGCACGCTCGCATGAGCGAGGCGTAGTGCCGCGCATTGGGCCGCACGCGCGCCGCGCGCATGCGGCGCCACGCGGCCGAGGCGCGGGCCAGGTCGCCGGCGCGCGCCTGGGCCGCCAGCAGGGAACCAAAGGCGGCGGCGCCCGGCGGGATGGCATGAGCAGCGACAAGGCGGTCGAAGGCCGCCGCGGCGCCTGCGCCGTCGCCCGCCGCGCCGTGCGAGCTCACCAGGATGCTCAGCGTCGCCGCGTCGGGGGTCACGCCTGATGGTGGGTGATGATATGTGGGAGGGGACTTACGAGGGGGATCAGACGCAGGCATGCCATACGACCTACCCTTCCACATCCCCTCACGTGACCCACCGACGGCAAGCATGTCCCCCTCCACCGCCCGCGCGGCCTCCGCCCGGCCGCCCATGGACAGCGCGTGTGCGGCGGCGTTGAAGGCCAGCAGCGCGGCCTCCCTGGCCTTGCCCGAGGTGGGCGCCCGGCGGAGGTACAGGCCGCGCATCAACTCGTAGGCCTCTTGCGCCAGCGCATCCAGCCCGGAGCCGGCGCCGGCGTGCGCACAGGCGGCGAAGAGGCTGGAGAAGACGTGGGGCGTCTGTAGCTCCGGCGACTGAGGGGTTGTTTGGAGGGCAAGGGTGGATTCTCAGGTTAGTTGAATCTTGCCCAAGCTCCCAGGCGCCCATCAATCCACACGCCAGCTGCCCGCACTCTTTTTAATCGGCGGGGTAGGTGCCATTGCTGTCCCCAGGAAGCAGCGCACGCACCCGCGTTCCCCCTCTTTCACTCAATCCCCCGCCTCTGCTCCCTCTGGCATGCACACACATCCCAGCACACCCACCGCCTGGATGGCGCGCCAGAGGGCCGGCACGTGCCGTGGCGCAGCGCCGGGGCGGTGACGCAGCAGGCTCAGCAGCGCGGTGACCTCATTCTCGCCTGGCCATGGCAGCGCGTCCACCAGCGCCACCGCATCGGCCACCTGGTCGTCGCGCAGCGCCGTGCGCCGCAGCGCTGCCAGGAAGGCGGAGACCATGTGGGGCGTGGGGCGCAGTCCGCCCTCCCCCGCCGCCCGCAGCAGGGCCCAGAGCTCGTCGGCGTCGCGCAGACCGGCCGCGGCAAGGGCGGTGAACAGCACGGCGTAGGTGGTCGGCGTCGGCGCCAGGCTGGCGGAGCGCAGCGCACCCAGCGTGGCGCGTACCCCCGCCAGTGAGCCCCCGGCCCCGGCCGCCTGCAGCAGGCTGTTGAAGGTGACGACGTCAGGTGCGACGTGCCAGACGCGCATGCCCTGCAGCACCTGTAGTGTGTTTGTGGCGGAGGGAAATAAGTGAGCAGTAGGCCGCTGGCTGGTGGGCTGGGTGAGTTGGGCGTCGTGTCAGCGGGGATATTGGAAGAGGGTGGATGAAAAGGTAGCCTTGGACAGCACCGCAGGGACCCAGTGAACTATCGAGCGGTGCAGGGTGACTCCCGGGTGGAATTGTGCATGGAACACCAGGATACTCCTTACCAAACCCTCTTCAAAAGGGTGAGAATGGCCAAAAACAACCCACAACCATCCCAAAAGCGTGGCATCCTCACCTCATGTGCCCTCGGCCAGTCCCTGGCTCGGGCGCAGGCGGCGATGATGGCGTTGCAGGTGTACAGTGTCGGGGTGGGAGTGGTGCAGAAGACAGCCCAGGCCTCGGCCAGGGGGGCGCCCGCCCTCCTCAGCGATGTGACGACACGGGTGACCCACTTGGGGTCGCCGGGGTCGAGCCCCGACCGGGCACGGGCCTCGAGGAGGCAGCGCAGGGCGGGGAGGGAGCCCCGGTCCCCCGCCCAGGCGGCAGCCTCGTCCCAGGCGTGGCCCGGGCAGGGGGAAAGCAGGGTCAGCGTGCCTGCTGCATCTCCATGGAGCAGGGCCTGCTGGAGCTGGTAGGGGAGGAGGGGGGGGGGCTTGCGGTAGCGAGGGGCGTCGAAGCGGTGGGGTGCAGCGCTCCCTGCAGCGCGTGGCGCAGCTCTGCTGGGCCTGTTCTGGGTGAAGCTCCTCCTGATGGCAGGGCGGGAGGGTGTCACACGGGCGAGGCTGGGTGATACACCCCTTCCGCAGGTCACACAGACGAGGTGGAGGGATGTCATGCAACCTCCAGCATCGCGCAAGTAGTTTCTTGAGACAAGAATTTACATATGCCAACGTGCTGCTGTCGTCCAGGAGGGGATATCGTGCACGTTTCAACATCGATCTGAGCCTGGGGCGCTCGCGCCCTCCGTAAGCCATGCAACGGGCTTTCGCAGGAATACGAGGCAATCAATGGCGAGCGCTGACATCGATGGCATTTCCAATCCTGATATAAATGCCGTGAAACCCACGCTCAACCGGATCGAGCCTGAACGGCTGCCATGGAGGACCCCGTCCTGGATACGAGTCCTGCCTTGCGCAAGGCCTTTGCCTGCCTCCGAGACAAGTACGGGATGTCTGAAGACAGCTCGCCCCTGGACATACTAGGCAGAGTGGCGAGTGAACTTGGAGGCAGCCTGCGACAACCGACGGGAGCTATTACTTGGGCCAGTCAGGCCATACCTCAGGTGGGTGGGAGAGGAGAGGGCCACAGCCAATTTGGAGAGGCGGCTCTCGTGGTGGAGAGGTCACCCTACGTGCGTATGCAATCTTAAAACGTAGTTCTGACCACCGCTACGTTTTGCAGGACGTATCAGATGCCTGGCCAAGTAGCTCAGGAGACTCCGACACTGAGGAGACTCCGTACTCGACCTCCTGCTCAGACTCGATGCTGCCAGCCCCTCTGGGAGCGAGTGCTGCCCATTCTTCTGATTCTGGTGCTGATTTTGTTGAGGAGTCCACAGAAGGAGATTGCTCTGATTTCCCAGACGACCACGATCGTCCTTTTGATGAAAGAGTGCAGCACAACAAGAACAGGAAAGTCTGGCGTCCCCCGCCCCCGCCCCACAACGTGACCCAGCCATTAGCGCGCGCAGATGCCAGGTCGTCCTTCGAGGTGCGCTCTGGCTTTGGTGGTTATTACGTCGGGCGACGAGCCTCCTTTCGGCGCCGACCATGAGCACCTGCCCTCCACATGTGTGCACCCTGTGACAGGGGGGTCCGCCTGGCCCGCCTGAATCCCTCCCCGTGCCCATGCCTGTCACAGGGGGACTGGCGCAGCGCCACAGACCCCAAAGACTGCGTGAAGTGGCTGGCGCACCCCTTTGACGAGGATGACGTGCATCGTGCCCTCAGTAAGCCTTACCCGGTGCACATTCAACGGCCAAATTTGCCTGACTACTACTCTGATCTGTACAGCAGCAAAGGTAGGGAGCTGGAGGGTCATGTGGGGATGGAGAGGGATGCGGCAATGAGCCCCAGGGACCTTGGGAGCCTGCTGCCCCAGGCTTGCACAGCCATGCTTGGCAGGCTGCCCCGCGACTGCCCAGGGGGCGCCATGCTGGCCATGGCGCTCAAGAGCTCCTCGCACTCCTCCCCGGACTTGACTCTGCCCTCCTTCCTCCTTTCCAGACATTCGTGCCTACCTGGCCTCTGGCCAATGCCAGTACTCCTACAACGTGGACGTGGTCCGCTACGACGGCAGCAAGCGCATGAGCTACAACATGAACGACCCTGGCCCCCGACCGGGGTCCGCGCCGGGCACGCCGGCCAAGCTGGGTCGAGTGTGGAAGCGGTTTGAGAAGGAGGGGTGCTCGGTGCGGATCCTGCACCCCCAGCAGCACTGCGATAAACTCTGGGCCCTCATGTCCCGGCTGGAGACCGCCTTTGGCTGCTGTGTGGGCTGGTGAGGGCAGATGGAGTTTGTTGTATTTAGATGAGGAGCGGGAAGGGGATCTTCCGGATGCATGTGCTGTGTCACATCGAGCACAGAAGTCCATCAGGGGAGCAGCAACACAATCGTGGAACATCAACCCCCCACCCCTTGGGACCCCTTCCCTCTACGCAGCAATGCCTACCTGACCCCTCCTGGGTCTCAGGGCTTTGCGCCCCACTACGACGACATCGACGCCTTCATTCTCCAGCTGGAGGGCCGGAAACGGTGGTCCCTCTATGTCGACCCCAACAATCTGCTGCCACTGTGAGACGGGCGGGGCCTGCATGGGTACCGTGAGTCTGCATTTCGAGAGGCAGGGGCGCCGGGGGATCTCGAGGGGGGCCTAGTGCGATGCCGCAGACCCCATTTGCCCCACCACCCTCCCCTAGCCCCACCCCCATGTGCACTTTGCCCCGCCCAACAGGCACAACCGCGCCGACTTTGACAGGGCCAGCCTCCCCGCCCCCTGCATGGAGGTGGTCCTGGGCCCCGGCGACCTGCTCATCCTGCCCCGGGGCACCATCCACGAGGGGCGCAGCCTGCCCGACACCCACTCCCTGCACATCACCCTCAGCGCCAACCAGGGCTGCAGCTGGGCGGCCCTGCTGCAGGCGGCGCTGCCGGGCGCGCTGCAGGAGGCGGCGCAGCGCACCCTCGCCCTGCGCCGACCCATGGGTCCGGACTTCCGCCGCCTCGGCTGCCACACCGCCTTGGGATGGTATGCCTCCGCCTCGTACTCCCACCGCGCCGCATCCCACATCCAGGGTGCGGGGCCAGGGTGGGTGGCGTGCCGGGGCGCCGTGCCAGCTCGACCACCCGCGTGGACTGGGCCCTGCCCTCTGTCCTGCCCCCCCCCCGCCACTCCATCTGTCTGTCGTCCCCGACCCGGAACCCCCCGTGGCGGGGTCGACAGGCAGGACTGCAGCCCCACCTCACGGCGTGCGCGCCGCCCCCCCTTGTCCCTGCCGGTTGCAGGGGAGTGGGAGCTGCCCGGCCTCCTGGAGCGCCGCCTGCGCAGGATGTTCAAGCACTTCACCGACGCGCTGTGGGCCCACATCCACATTGCGGCCGAGGAGCAGTGGGAGGGGTTCATGGCGGAGCGGCTCCCGCAGTACCCGCCACTCCCCAGACCCGGTTCGTGGTGGCTGGGCCGGGGTTCGGACAGGCCGTGCTTTGGGCAGGCCGGAGCATGCTGCCATCCTCCTGCGCTGCTGCGTCGAGGAGGGAGGCCTGTTGCCCCTGTTGCCGACTGTGCAAGGAGTGGCGGCGGTGTTGCAGGGGCCATGCTCCGCACCCTGGCAACAGCACCGCACCCAACCGAGTGCCGCACGCTCACCCTCCCGGCCCTCGGGGCGGGGAATCCTTGTTTCGCGAGCCGTGCGCAGCGTCGGCGAACGCTCTCCATAATACTCCCCCATCCACCCCCACCCCCCCAACGCACACGAACACACGCACAGGGTCGGTGCCTCACACAAAGCTGCACCCTGGCTCCAGGCTGTCCCCCGTCGCCCAGCCAGGGGCCCTGCGCTTCACCCGCCCCGAACCCGGGGTCATCAGGGTCGTGCACGGCCTGTTCAACGACCGCGCCACGCATGCGCGGGGCGAGGCCGCCCAGGAGGGCGCCGGCACCGCCGGCACCGCCCTGGACTTTGAGCTGCGGCAGGCCGGCGTGCTGGCCAAGGCGCTGCTGCGCAAAGACCCGGAGGCACACAGCGTGGCCGAGATCCAAGCCATGTGCAAGGGGCACACCGAGGGAGGGGAGGTGCTGCAGGTGCTGCAGGCCCTCGTGGCCGCGGGCCTGCTGCGGGTGCTGGACCCCGGCGCGCAGTCGCCGAAGCCCGGGCGGCAGAAGCGGGCGAGGCGGGCGGACGAGGGCGCCGCGGGCGGCCGGCGGCACGGCACGGGGCGGGCGGGTGCCTGATGCGAAAGCCGGCGCAGACCTGTGACACGGGCATGCAGCGCCCTGCGCGTGCTGATCGCCTCGCGCTGAGCTTTACGCATGCAGCTCCCTGTGGCAGACAACATCCAGGTTACATCGACACAATATCAGGTCAGCAGCACACTCAGCAGGCTAACCGCTGCTTTCTCAAGACCAGGGGCCGGCAGAAACATGCACATGCGATCCTCTGCAGTGCACGGCCTCCCCTCTGCAAATGGTACAGCAGGTCTCCCCTTCTTCCTCCAGTCGCCCCCAAACGTTGCTATTCTCAGGCCTGCACGTGCCAGACGAGCACGTCCCCGCCCACGTCGGCCGAGGCCAGGCACGACTCGTCAAAGGCCCAGGCGGCCGCCGCCACCGCCGCCGCGTGGCCCCGCAGCATGCACGCCGGCTCCCCTACGCCACGCGCCTGCTTCGTCGCCCCGCCCGCCTCCAGCACGTGCACGTGCACGGTGGCGTCGGCGCGGCCCAGCGCACACAGCGTGCCGCGCCCGGCCCGAAAGCCGCCGCCGCCCAGCGCGGCACGCGGCGCGTAGGGCCCGCGCGGCAGGCGGAAGCGCTGGGCCGCGCCCAGCGCGTGCCCGCGCTCGGGCAGGGGGTGCAGGCTGAGCTGGCCGTCCTCGGTGCCCAGGGCCAGCGCCGCGCCGCCCCCCGCCGCGGCGCAGGCGGGGAGCAGGTCCAGGGTCACGGGGGCGGCCGCCCGCCCGGCGCGCGCGGTGGCTCGTGCCACGCGCGCCAGCTCGGCATGCAGGCCCAGGCGCAGCGCGCCCGTGCTGCCTGGCAGCAGCGTGCTCAGCGCGCTCAGCGTGCCATCGCTGGCCGCGACGTGCACGACGTCGGTGGCGACCTCCAGCCGCGCGGCGGCGGCGCCCGGCGCCGCCGGCGGCGCGCGCGCCGTGCACTGCCCCGTGCTCGCGTTCAGCACCAGGACCTCCCCCGCCCCCGTGCCCACCAGCACCAGGTTCTGGTTGACGGGGTGGAGGCGGAGGGACAGCAGGGGCGCGTCCCCCGCGACCCCGGGCGGGAACCGGCGCAGCAGCGCTCCCGTGCCGGCCTCCCACAGGCAGGCCGACCCGTCGGCGGAGCAGGAGGCCAGCAGGCCGTTGTCCCCGCTCCAGTCCAGGTCGGTGACGGGGGCGGCGTGCCCGCCACGCAGCGCCAGCAGCACGCGCGGCGAGGCGCCCAGGGCCGCCACGAACACCGCGCCGGCGTCGTCGCCCCAGGCCAGCAGGTCGCGCGTCAGGCGGCCGAAGCGCAGCTGGGACACCGGACTGCGCGCCGCGCTGAAAGCGTGGTGGAAGTCGATGCGCGGGGTGGGGAGGGGGGTGGTGGTTGGGGAGGATGGGGCGGGCCGGGGGCTGCTGGGGTCCTCCTGCGGGGGAGGGGGGGGGGGATACAGTAGGAACTGGGCGCCCCATGCAGCAGGCAGAAACAAGCTGGAGGCCCGCGTATGAGAAGCAACCCAAATAGCATCGCCCATCTACTCACCTGTTGGGCTGTCCACTCCCCCGTGGAGTGGGCGCGCAGAACCTCCTCGGCGCCCACCTCGGGGAACCCCGCCCCCTTGACATGCTGGATGTAGGCGCGGTACCCCTTATACGTGCCCGCATTCTGCTGCCAGAGCTGCATGCTTGGCAGTGGTGGGAAGGCCAGAGGTGGAGAGGATGGTATCGGAGCAGGGAGGGCATGTCCACTCGGTATCCCAGGCTGTGGGGATGGCCTGTGCACATGGGGCTCTTGTCGGAAGACACCAGGCACATACGCGAAAGCCCGGGTGAACCCGGGCGACAGATCAGCATGGGAATGCTATCAACACCAGATCTATGCCATGAGCGTCGCTCTCACCAGGCGCTTCACGCGGGCATCCTCGGGGAGTCGGTTCCATAAGTAGGCCTGGAGGCCCACGTTGGGCATGGAACCCCCGCTCCCGCAGATCTACTCCACCGTCACATCCCACGAGCTCCTCCTGTTTTTAGAGTTTCTCACTCGGTCTGTACAATGCTGGTTGATTGACGCCCAAGTGAGGGGCCGCCTGATCAGTACCTTGTTCCGCTAGTATCACGAGGACGCCATCGGTTTCGATCGTGTCCGATTTTTGAATCTCGTCGCATTCCTCAGAAGTATTCCACCTGTCCACTTCCTGGACCCCACACAAGTCATGGCACCCATAGCTCGCCGTCGCATTTCATGGTGGAGCCGCAGACCTTACAACAGCAAGTCACAGAACAAAGGCATGGTGTCGCCCTCGCCGGCCGACTTGTCTGGCTGCTCACTCCTCGGCAGCAGCTGCTGGAGCTGCACCCGACACCAACATGGCCTGCACCCGGGCCTCCAGCTCCGTTTTTTTCCCCTTGAGCCCCGCCTGCCGCGCCTTCAGGAAGGCCTTCAGCTCCAGCACCGTCAGTTTGCTGAGCTGGCCGGCGGAGTGCAGAGCGGCCGCCTTGACCATGAGCGCTCCGACGTCCACGTCGGCCGCCCTGGCCCGCGGCCTCGCTATGGCCTTGGGTCCGGCAGGCGGCGCTGCAGGCATGGTTTCCAGCGCGACGGCCGCTGCGCCTGGCGCATCGTTGCACGCAGAGGGCTCCGTTGGTGTGGCGTCCTGGCCTGTGCCCGGCCCACCGCTCTCCTTTGTTGGACCTGGTGTGGTAGCGGCCATGCCTGCCGCCTCAGACGGTCCTACAGGAATGGCACGCCGGGGCTGCACCAACCGCGGCCGCTTGGGCTGCTGCAGGGCAAGCACGCACGACTCGACCTTCCTCTTGGGCACCGCTCCCCTGCGCTTTGGGGCTTGTGGCGTGGGGGCGTTCAGCAGCCTGGCCGACACCTTATAGCCTGCACCCCTCGCCGCTGCCGCCTCGCATTCCTCCTGAGCGGCCTGCTGTGTCACACGGACCAGATACTGCTTGAGCCACTCCCCTGCAGGTTCCGGGGCGGAGTGGGACGGGAAGCTTGTATGCAGGGACCACAACATGTGTGTTACGAGCTTGCACACCCAGCAGTGCTGTGCCAGGCATTCTCCCGCGGCATCCACCCTAGCAGCCCACCCATCTCAAGCTCGCACCTGCTCTGCTGTGCTGCTCCCGCGTCTTCCTCCGGTGACGACAAGGCCCTTGCTCGTCGTGCGAGCCAGGCTGCCCAGCACCGGCCTCTACGGCAGGGCCCAACACCAGGCCCAGGTGGCGGGAGGCGCTGCCAGGCACCGGTCCCCCCACCCCCAGCCCCGAGGTGAAGGGGCTGCTGTTCCCAGCCCCCTTGACAGGGGAAGCATCTGACGACCGCCAGGTGTGGACCGCCCCGCACGCCATGCGCGCAGCTGGGAGCAACGGGTTCGGTTGCCCATCCAAGTCCCCTGTACGGACAGAGGAGGGCTTACGATTGTGTGCGAGAGCGTTCCCAATAGGTGTGGAAAGCAGCGTGGACCGAGATGCAAGGCCAACACCGGCTCCTATGAGGGAAGAAAGACAAGAGATGCCACAAAACCCGCTGCCACGCACCGACGAGGCGGCCAGCCAGGGCCATGAGAGCAGCAGGCGACATGCTTTCAGCTTCGAGACCAGAAGAAGACAAGATGCAGGACGGAGGGTATGGTGCCACATCGCCGTCAGGGTCCTCCTCGAATCGCACACCCACAGTGTGCCCCGGGAGAGGGAGGGCATAGCCCGCCCCAGCGCGCCACTCCTCCTGCAGCCTGGTCGCCAGCTCTGTGCTGCAAGGCTGGATGCCACTCACTATGCCAGGCCTGTGCAGGGTTCATGGACCAGGGTGGCGTGAGGGTGGCGGCGGTGAGCAGATTCAGCCCGGCGATGTGCATTCTCCCCGCCCAGCGCCGGAATCCTGCCTCCTCACCGGCAGAAGGGAAGGACGCTGCAGAGGGATCCAGTCACCCGCTCCGACAGCGCAGCCAGCGCCGCTGGATCGTCGCTCGGGAGGGCGTGCCAGCGGGTGTACCGGACGCTGTCTGCAGAGCGGCGGGGGTGTCACTCGGGGCGTGGTGCCTGGGACCGTTGCACAAATGTAGACCCACTGCGACAAAGCTTGGCCCGCTCTGCCCTGTCATGCCAGTACTCCTATTCTCGGTCCACCCACTCTGGGACCATTCTCATCCCACCTGTGCGCAGGAAAACCCGCAGCGCGGTCGGTGACACGCAGTCAACCGCTTCGACTCCCAGCCTGAGGCACTGCCCGAGGCGTTCTCCTGTCGCTGCCTCCAGGAGGCAGGCGCTGAGCAGGTGTTCCTGCGCCACGCGCCACCACCCAGCGCGCTCCAGCGCGCTCTCCGCCACCCACCGCGCGACGGTGGCCGCCTGCGCGCCAGCAAGGGCGCCCACCTGCACGTGGGCGCGCACATCCCTCGACATGGCGATGCCCAGGCCTGCCTGCTGGGCCAGCAGGAGCTTGTAGATGGCGCCGACGTGGGCCTGCATTGGTATCAGTAGGTTGTCGGGGTGGGGCATGGCAATGGATGTACCAGTGGGAACATCTACTATGAAGGGCAGGGGGAGGAGTTCCCCCTCCCCTTCCAGCCTCGCCTTGGAGCAGACCAGCTCCAGATTCCAGGCATCTGCAATGCGAGCCAGAAAGGGAACAGCGGTCGAGCTCAGAGCCTTGATGGCTGTAAGGGCTCCTCTAGCCCGAGCATCCTTCTCGGCATCGGTCATGCAGGATGAGCCCGGCGCCAGCGGGACATGGACTCGGAAGATGGACGAGATGGGGAGGCCTGGCAGCTCCAACAGCAGTGCTAGGCCTGTCGCCATGGCACCGCATGTTTGGAGATGTAATGATGAGTTTCACTCTAGACGAACGTCCTCATGGGTTCCGAAGCGAGATTTGGTGCACATCAACTCCGGAAATCTTCCGTTGTTAACTGTCCCTGATGCACTTTGCTCGCTTCGGCCGTGGAGATGTTCAGATTCGCAGTCTCCAACGATTACCAGGTGCAAGGAAATTGAATGGGTCTGATTTTTTATCAAATGCCAAGAAAATACACAACTCTCTCCATCATTGTCACCCAGCCTCTCACTGGGAAGGAATGTGCAAGTGAATGAGTTTAACACATCCGCCGCTTTGCAGCCCATCCATTCGTCATTGTATTGGGAGACTGAGCAGGAAGTCAGATACCACCTCCACAACTTCGTTTTCCAGTCCCTTGAGGCAGTGGTCGCCATCCAGGACCTTGAGCTGCGCTGAGCTTCCAGCTGCGGCAACCAGCCGGCGGCCCAGACCCTCAACGTCGCAACCAGCCGGGTAGCATTCGTCCTGAGCGCCCAGGAGGAAGAGCGATGGCACCGAGGCAGCGCCCTTCAAGAGCTCCTGGGAGGGTGATGTGTAAGGGGAGGAGGATTCGAGGTGCACAGTGACTATCAAACGAATTGTCCAGCGGATCAGCCTCCCGAAGCCTCGTGGACATAGTGACCCTAAGTTGGAATGGATGCCGTGCAGGGAGGCCACCTTCAAGACACTGCTCACCATCCTCAACCAACATGCCCCTCACCCGAAGCTGTGCGTCGCTCAGATCCGAGCTGAACATGTCGTCGTCGCCACCCCCGCACGCCAGCGCCACAAAGCGCCGGGCGGTGATGGGGGTCCCGCCCAGCGCATCAGCCCTGCCCAGCAGGTCCTCGCCCCGCCCCTCCTCCACCATGCGCTGTGCACGCTGGGCCAGGGCGGCGGTGCTTTGCTGCTTGCCCAGGAACTCGCGGTCGCTGACGGGGGCCTGGAGGACCAGGCCCATCAGGGGCGGCGCGCCGTCCTTTCCACCGGCATACAGGCTCGCGTAGCGCACGGCGTCCTGGCACCCCGTGGAGTGACCCAGGATGGCGACGCCCTGCGCAGGGGATCACGTTTTCCGGCAGATCAAAGAAAGCAGGGAGACAATTCAATCATGATCGACATGGTCTGAGGCGGGCAGCGCTGTGCATTGGCAAGCAGGGGGACCAGCGCTCTGACGAACCTGACGCGGCATTCAAAACCCTCGACAGACCGCCCACCTCGGCCCCGTGCTCCCTCCCCAGGGCTGCAGCCAGCAGATGGAGCTCCGCTGCATCCTGGTCGAGGCTCGCCAGGCCCCACCCCGACAGCGAGGAGGAGAGGAGGGGCTGCACGCATGCCCACCCCGCTGCATTCAGCCTCCGGGCCAGGGGCGTACAGTATGCAGTGAAGAGCATGCCGTCCGACAAGCCTCCCACCAGGATGGCATGCCGCCGGCCGGAGCCTGGGGTGGCAGGGGGAGGGGGAGGTGAGGGCATCAGTGCCTGCACCATCATGGCACGCAGTATATGCCACAGGCAATGGATTTGCTCTGCATACCAGAGATGAAGGCCGTGTGTGCTACCTCTGGTCCATACCGAAAGAGCTTGCCCTGCATCGGTGTTGAAGAGAGACAATGGAATGCAGGTGAAGGGGTGTGTGCATCATGGGGTCAAGCCCTCTGAGTAAAGCCTCCCCAGCTCACCGACAACGACATGCCCAGCTGTGAGGGAGATATCAAGTGGGTGTTCGTGTAGCTTCAATCTACCCAGCATTCACTCCAGTTGGCCGTGTCGAGGCGCTACACGACGCGAACCTACACTGATCGATGTGAAAAGGAGAGAGGTTGGCGCGCCGGCGCGTTCCTCGCGGCGCTCAATTCGAGTACCAGTGCATGTGCGAACAAGCACGGCAAGGGACATTGTCCGCACATGATAAGCATATCCAACGAGGTTTACCTATTAAAACGAGTGTCCCAGGAAGTCTCAACTGCTGTCGCGAGTATCTTCCACGCAACCTCTTACTCCGACAGGCATGGCCGCAGCGAAGAAGGCCAAAGTCTCACATGACGCTACCCTGGCACCCCTTTCCAAGCAACAAAAGGTTTTGAAGCCTCAGTTAGACACAGAGACCGGATGGGAGGAGCTAGAGACGGGCCCAAGCCCAGATGAATTGGTGGCAGGTGGGTGGGTTGTTCCCTGGTTGTCGTCTTGCAGGGATGCGCCGCCGTGACCTCGCTTTCCAGAGCTGGAGCCCTGCTTACTGCATGCTCAAACTCCCCAACAGGCGAGGAGGAGACTGCAAAGGTAAAGCTGAGCAAGCACCAGAAGCTGCAGCGGCGTAAAGCAGAGGAGACGGCGATTCGTGAGGCAGAGCTGAGGCGATTGCAGGTACGAGAAGGTGCAGTGCAGGCGTGCATGCCCTGCCGTGGAAGCTCATGCAAAGTTTCTTGACATGCCTGAATCGGCTCAGTACCAGGTCCACCCTCCCCGTCGGCACTTCAGGGAGATGCAGCGCCCACCAGTGCGGCCGAGTACGAGGCGCTCCTCCTTTCCTCAGCAGACAGCTCCTTTGTGTGGATCAAGTACATGGCCTTCCTCATCTCCCTGGGTGACATCGAGCAGGCTCGAGCCGTCGCCCAGCGGGCCTTCAGCGCTATAAACTACAGGTGGGCTGGTGGCCCTGCCCGGTCACCTGGGTGCGGCCTGGGACCCATGGAGCCTGTGCTGCTGGACGCATGCCCAGCTTCTCTCCAGCTCCCATCATGATCTCCCACACCCCGTTCCAGGGAGGACGCCGAGAAGTTCAATGTGTGGGTGGCGCTGCTGAACCTGGAAAACACGTACGGCGATGAGACCACCACGCTGAGCACGCTGGGGCGCGCGCTGCAGCACACAGACGCCCGCCGGATGTACCTGGCGGCCACAGACATCTTTCAGCGCAGCGAGAGGACCAGTCTGCTGGAGCAGTGCTGCAAGGCCATGTCCCGGAAGTTCAGTGCCTCCACAGAGGTCAGGGAATGTTTTTGTGAGGGGTGAATAGGTCGTGGGGAAGGCATCCCGAAACCAAGCACGAGGGGGCAGCATCATATCGCAGCATGCGCCCCAACATCACAAGGCAAAGCCTGTACCGCTCACCTCCAAGTGACTCACTCCCCATCACCTTCCCTCCAAATCACCGCATTCCCTACAGATCTGGCTCAGGATTGTCAGGCTGAGGCTGGACCAAGGAGACGAGGAGGCTGCAAGTGCCACTCTGGCGCGATCGCTGCAGTCCCTGCCCAAGTCGGAGCATGTGCACATGATCTCCCACACCGCCCTCCTCGAGTTCAAGCATGGGGACGCAGGTTGGTAGATTTGGGGGGGGTGGGGAGGGGGAGGCTTTTGCACCAAGCGATCAGCAGCGTGGGTGCTTCAACTTCCAGTACCTGCCAAGGTGGACACATAGCCTTCGGTTTCCATTTGTCAACACATCAGAGAGGGGAAGGAGCATCTTTGAGGGCATCCTCCGGAACTACCCCAAGCGATTAGACCTGTGGAGCGTGTACATTGACCAAGAGATCAAGACCGGGGATGAGGCTCGAATCAGGCAAGCCGGGAGTGGAGATTGGCTGGTTTGGAGAGGGGCTGCTGGGTGCAGGGCTGCTTGAGGCCATTGTGGGGTGCTCGCCTGTATTTCTGCCCCTACTATGTGCGACAAGGGGTCCCACTCTCAAATTATCGTGCGTCCCTGCTGACTTATCATCTCCCCATTAGTCATGAGAAAGCATTTCATGCAAGAAGTCCTCCCCCCCTGTTTCATGATCTGCAGGGCGCTGTTTGAGAGGGCCACCCACCTCCACCTCCCAGCCAAGAAGATGAAGTTCCTTTTCAAGCGGTGGCTGGACTTTGAGAAGGCGCAGGGCAATGCGGAGGGGGTGGAGCATGTGAAGAAGAGTGCCATGGCCTTTGTGGAGTCTGTTGGACAATCATGAGGTGCCATGTTACAACAACCAGCCTCATTCGTGGTCCTGCAGTGCTGTTTGTTGTGAGGTTGTGATTCATACAAGAATGAAGCAGGGTGCGGGGCAGCAACAGTGCTCCATGACTTCAGTTTGTCGACAACCTGAACCGACTGCAGCGAGGTGTGACGGTTTCTGTACATCTCGTTGCCTCGCTGGACGTGTGCGGGCTGCCGGCACCTGGAGCAGGAGCATTCCTGTGAGCTCCTCCCCCCCAATATCGAGCTCAAAGAGAGAATGAGCCGTCAAATGGCAATATCAAAAGATGGCCTCTGCCAAGCAGCAGCAGCACAGGGCAGCCAGGCTGCAGGCAAGGGGGACAGGGTACATGTGAAGCAATGTGACGAGGTGCATCAGACTATGCTCAACCAACCTCATTCGTGGTCCTGCAGTGCTGTTTGTTGTGAGGTTGTGATTCATACAAGAATGAAGCAGGGTGCGGGGCAGCAACAGTGCTCCATGACTTCAGTTTGTCGACAACCTGAACCGACTGCAGCGAGGTGTGACGGTTTCTGTACATCTCGTTGCCTCGCTGGACGTGTGCGGGCTGCCGGCACCTGGAGCAGGAGCATTCCTGTGAGCTCCTCCCCCCCAATATCGAGCTCAAAGAGAGAATGAGCCGTCAAATGGCAATATCAAAAGATGGCCTCTGCCAAGCAGCAGCAGCACAGGGCAGCCAGGCTGCAGGCAAGGGGGACAGGGGTACATGTGAAGCACTGTGACGAGGTGCATTAGACTATGCTCGGCACATGCGGGTTGGGTCGAGGGTTCCTCAGCCACTCAGACCCAGGATTGAAACTGCCTGGGCAGGGAAGGTGGCTCAACGTTCCTGCACAGGATCACAGCCCACGACTCACCAAGCAGCGCAGCAGCCATCCATGGCAGGCGAGGAGTTGGCATTGTTCACGTAAACTGGCTGGGGCGGACCGTAGTTGGGAGGCGGTTGCGAGCCGGGGTAGCCGGGGGGGGGGGGTCCCCCAACCCCGGTTGGGGAGGG
>NW_011934210.1:44829-54616 GCF_000733215.1 Auxenochlorella protothecoides
GTAGTTGGGAGGCGGTTGGGTGGGGGGGATGGCGGGGGGGGGGGGGTCCACCATACCCTGTTGGATAGAGAGTTTGATGGATGCAAGTTTAGCTTGGCAAAGGAAGTCCAAATGCTGTCTCATGCAACTTCTTAAGTAATCTAGCAATGCCATGACCAGGGCAAAACAGTCCGGCAAATATCCTGTCTCGCAACCCCCACCTCCCCCACGTCAACGCACCTCCTTGCTGGTAGCCGCCCTGGTAGCCCTGGGGAGGAGGGTACCCGGCGTAGCCCTGCTGGTCATATCCGGGCGGACCTCCTGTAGCGGGGGAGGGCGAGAGTGTGGGTCCTCTGGCGACATTGCATGGAGTGATGTGCATCAACACTGAGAGAGACATGCCAGCATCAAATCAGGGCATGGGCGTCGCTCACCGGCATACTGGGGAGGAGGGTACTGACCAGGATCTGCACGGGGAGGGTGTTCAGACATGCTCGATTGAGGGTGAAGGTCTTCCTGGACACGGCTTGGCCCCCCTGGAAGGAGGCAATACAACAATACCCGACACAAACCCACTTTGCTGAGGGTAGCCTGTGGCGTACTTCTCGCCCTTCCCCTCGGAGGGGTACCTGCATGAACACGGAGGCCCAAGTCAGGCCAAGGGATCTGGTGAGGACCAATCACACGAGAGCAGCTTCCCCCCCTTCCTACCCTTGAGGCCCCTGGTATCCGCCGTTGCCCACTGGAGGGTACCTGCCAGAAAGAGAAAATCGATCATGTTTCAGCAAAAATCATGCCAAGTCAACATGGATACAGATGTGGCTCCACCCAAGGAGTTCCAGGTCTCCAACGTCCGGAACTGGGCAGGTGGCAAGCTTCGAGCTGCCGACGTACCCGGAGGGTGGAGGATATCCAGACATCGTCACTGGACTCTTAAGACGGGGGCTTGTAGACGGGATCGCAACGCTTGCGGGCGGGACGCAGTGGGCGTAACAAGAAAGCTATTCGGGGCTCCGAACGCGGTTGCAAGGGGGAGCTGGGTTGTGGTCAAAGCACTTTTTTCCCGCCTAAAAATCCAGCAGCTCATCTAGCCAGTACTCGACCAGCGACTACCCCTCGCTACATGTGCGGTGACATGAGCATTCGATATATCGCTTGATTATATCTGATTCCTGCAGAGGTGGCATCCCGAGCAGTATCATGTCAGTAACTACACACCATCCAACATGGTTGCATGCCATCAAACCCTGCTGCGAGCGGCGTGCTTATCGTCAATCATGTGGAATATTTTGCCGTAACTTGCATGCTTCACTGAGTCCTCGTAAGAGAAAATCTTCGCAGGTTGGTGGGAATACGACACTTACTTCACAGCCCCATGCTGTGCCGGGTTTGACCCTGGATGATGTCCCCGGCATCGAATCCGATCAGCCCTCTATCTCACCAGGCCCCGACCACCCCCCTCAGGCAGAGTAAGATTCACGAGCTCTCGTGACAATCGACAAGTGCTCGAGGATAGGATTTAGCTCCAATGGCGTGCACCATGCTGTCCTCCAAGGTGAGCATGCACGCCCGCACCAGCCCACACCCCGCATGGGCTCCGCACTCGCCTTCACCCCCTCCCCCTCCCCCCTTCTACCATTGCAGGCCTCCATTTCGGGGGCCCGCACCCTAAATGCCCCACAGCAGACCCGCGCCAAGGTGGCAAAGCCAGTTATCAGCTGCTCCGCCCTGCCCTCCCGGCAGGCCTGTGTGGGACCCGCTGCTGCCGCGGCCCTGGCCCTGGCCCTCGGTTTGGGGGCGGTGGAGCCAGCACAGGCTGACGTGGCAGGGCTCACCCCCTGCTCCCAGAGCAAGGCTTTTGCCAAGAGGGAGAAGAATGAGATCAAGAATCTGAACCGTCGCCTGAAGAACGTGAGTTGGGGGGTGGGGTTGGGAGGGTAGGGGCCGGTCTCACACGCCGGCCGCCCCTGTGCGACCATGCTGCGCGTCCCTCCACTGCCAATCCCTCACCCTCCCTCGCACACACATCGCATCGCGCAGTACGACGAGGGCACCGCGCCGGCGATCGCCCTGCAGGCCAACATCAAGAACGTGGAGCGGCGCTTCGCCGCGTACGGCCGCGGCAACCTGCTGTGCGGCAACGACGGCCTGCCGCACCTGATCGCGGACCCGGGCCTGGCCCTGCGCTACAACCACGCGGGGGAGGTGCTGGTCCCCACCATCGGCTTCATCTACTTTGCGGGCTGGATCGGGTACGCCGGCAGCAAGTACCTGCAGGAGACCAAGCTGGCGGCCAAGCCTTTCAACCGCGAGATCATCATCGACGTCCCCGCCGCCTGGCGCAACCTGTGGGAGGGCTTCCTCTGGCCCGTGCGGGCGGTGGCGGACTGGAGGACCGGCAACCTGCTGGCCGACGATGACAAGATCACCGTCTCGCCGCGCTAGGAGGGAGTGCACCCGGTGGTGGAGGGCCGCTCCGCGCGGCCCTCCCCCACCCGTAGGCAGGCGGCCGGCTGTGTGCTGCTGCTGTACAATCGTGCTGAGAAGAATGCAACATGGGACCAACTGTAAGAAGCGCCCCGCGGGGTACCTGGTCGTCGGCAAACATGTGTTGTGGTCCTCATTCACAAGCATTGTCCAGGTTGAGATGCAGACCTGGGTCAGGTTTCCACGGCAGCAAAACGATGACGAGGATGTCCTCTGCGGCGGCACCGCATGGCGCGGTCCTGGCCCAGTCCCTCGTGACACAGTGGGATTCCTGATCCCATACTCTCTCCATGTATGCTAAGGGTCCTTTGAGGCAGAGCATCTCACAGCAGGTGAGCCATGCGGACGGGGCGCCGGACGGCGTTGGTGTACCCCTCGTGGAAGCAGTAGAGCACCGAATGGGGAGCGGCGCCGTCCTTTCCTCCCACCGTCTGTCGTCCCATGGGACGCTTCCTTTCCTTGAGGCCATCCAGCCAACTCATGCTCCGCTGGGGTTTGAGGGCAGCAGACGGCGCTGCAAATGGGAGAATTTGAAATGGGGGGTTAGGGATTCAGGTTGCTGGACAGGTGATGGGCCAAAGTGCCTACCAGGTGTGATACAGAACGAGAGCATGCCCTGGCATGCCAATGCACCATGCAAACACCCCCCTCCGCACCCGTCTTGGCGAGCTGGAGTCGTTCGGCCAGGGTCAGGGGCACCACGTGTCGTGTGGGGCCAGGGCCCAGCCCCGGCGGAGTATCCTCCCGGGAGGCAGCGACCGCGTCGCTCCTCGCACTTCCCTTGTCCCCGGCATCCAAGCGCCCTGCCTCCGCCCTGCGGATGGCCTCCATGTCCAGTGCCTGCTGCAGGGTCTGCCAGGTGGCGGGGTGGCAGCTCGGGACAGGGCAGGCTGCGGCTTGACCCCGGAACCTGGCCAGCGAGTGCACCGGCGGCTGGAATCGCAAGGTGTGGGCCTGCCTGGGTCGGCCCGAGGAGGATGCCAGGCCTAGGGGTCCCGGGTGGGGGGGGGAGAATGTCGGCTGTGGGAAGTGTTCATCTGGCTGCCGGACAGAGGAATCAAACCCCTGGCAATGACCCCTAGGATGCCCTGGTCCGGGTCCAGCAGCACGTCCAGCGCAGGGTTCCCAGCCATTCGTGGCCCCCACCTCCCACAGACAGCTGAGCCCCCTCTGGATCCCACTCCCGCCCGCACCCTGATGTGCCTCCCGCTCCTCCCCATCGGCATTCTCATCCTCGTCGTCCTCCACTTGTGGGGCAGGTTTCAGGCCGAGGGCCAGCATCAGGGCCACCACCTGGTTCAGGGCTGCTGACTCAGCGCTGCTGAACAGCCGCAGGCCCACAGGGCGCAAAGGGGGGGCGGTGACTCTCCCCAGCATCGGTGCGATGTCCTGCGGGAGTGCGGATGGTGATGGATGAGCAGATGCAATGCGCAGAAAGCCGTGCATAAATGCCCATGTGCCTGCAGATGATGTGGGGTTCTCCCAGAGACACCGCATCCATCTAATCCAGGTCAGAAGGCCCCTGCAGTGCTCTGCTGTGGCAGTCGGCAGCTGCTGACAGTGCCTTGGCTGCGACGCAGCTGAAGGCCTGGTCGATACCCGCCAGCTTTGACTCACCAGGACCAGGCTTCGGGGGGCATGGCAGGCGGCACCCAGCGGCGACATGGCACACCGCCAGGCTCTGAGCAGCGCCGCCTGCCCCGCCTGCTTCCGCCTTGCATCCGCTCCGCTCTTTGGCCACACCATGGCAGGCCTGTGCTCAGAAGGGAGGGCACAGGGGATGGGAAGAGTGGGATGGATGGCTGAGCAGGACTGCTGGCCAATTGGCCTCAAGGCCACGTGCACAGTGTAAAAGTTGTCAAAGATTCCACCCACAGGGCTGACCCTGCCTTGCATGGCCTGATCACACCCATGTACCTTTCCAGGCCTCTCCAATGACTCCCATCCCAGCACCCACCTCTCGACGCTGGTCACCTCCCCTGCGGCGGAGAGGAGGGCAGCAGGCACATACCGGGCTGCGCCCCAGCTACCGGAAGCATAGCAGCTGCCCAGGAGCCTGTCAGCGTCGCAGAGGGCAAATAGGGCCCAGGCGGTTCTGGAGCATGCCAGGTCAAAGTAGCGGAGGGACAGGAGGTTCTCGTGCACGCCACTGTGCGAAGATTGGAGAGAGCCAGGGTTAAAGGGTCGGGGCAGGCTTGGGGGAGTGGGGCTGCCGGTGCCCCTGTGAAATCCTCAGATCATGGGTCCCCAGCAACTGGACTTATGGCTGCTCCTGAAGAACTGATGGAGGCATGCATGTACAAGCCAAAGGCACGAGGAGCAGGGGCTGCAGCACCAGGCCCGTCACCTCTCCCTGACCCCATCACTGGGCACAAGCTTTATCACACCTGAGGACCAGATCGTGCTCCCCAAAATCTTGCAGCAGGGTTAGCAGGCGAGACTGTCGCGCTGCAGGTGCCTCAGACGCCCTCCCAGCAATGGCGGCCGGCGGCTGGTGGGGGGTCCCCGGGGGCGGGAGGGTTGAGGCAAACACATGTCGGCTTCCCCTGCATCACCAGCGCTCAGGTACTGCAGGGCGGATTCAGCCAGCCTCTGGACCTGGACAGTTTCCATGGAGCGACGCCGCTCTTAATGCCCCTCCACCCCCCTCCCTCACCTTGTGTTGCAGCAGGTCCTGCCACACCGTGAATGCACCCTTGGTGACATCCTTTTGACCCAGTGACAGTCCCTTCAAGTCCTGCAACCGCACATGCGTCTGTCTGCTGGCCAAGAACTGGGCTCCGGGGGGGGGGAGATGGGAGGGGAAGGTTTGTGGTGGGGACACGAGGCTAGGAATCGAGTACGGTGGAGAGGCTGTGTATCCAGGCGAGTGCGCCTCGGCATTAGTTTTTGAGGACTTGATCCTCTCTCAGCATCAGAAGCCGCCTGTTCTTGTTTTGTCCGGCTGTGCGTGAGGATGCTGCAGGCGCATTCCCTTTGCCTTCCCACCACTTCCTTTCCCCCACCCCCTCTCCGGGGCCACCTGCAGCGTATTCAGGCACGAGCGCACGTCGCACTCCGCCATCTCGGCCAGCGTGCGCAGCGTGCTCTTCTCGCACCGCAGGCCCTCGCAGGCGCAGAGGTAGGCAAGGCGCTGGGCCAGCCTCTCCGTCTGCATGGTAGGGAGCGGGCGGAGGGGTGATCAAGGTCCTTCACGCTAAGACAGTCAGTGACAGAAGGGTATGCCATGAACCCCATGGACTATTCCCCACGAGATAGTCATCATCGCACGGAAGCCCACACATGCCGTGACAAGCACCCTTCCTCGCCGTATCAGATCATCCCCACCTCCTCACCGCCATGCAAATCCACATCCAGCCACCCACGCTCCCACACGCACCGTGGGCTTGCGGAAGTGGAAGACTCGGGCGACGTCGCGTAATGGGCGCAGCGCGGGGCAGTACAGGTCGTTACAGATGGCGATGATGGGCCGCAGCAGGGGCCCCGGGGCCTTCCCGCGCCCCTTGGGCCGCTTCTCCGGCCCCGCAGGCGCTGGGTGCTCCTCCCCGTCACTCTCGCCGTCGCTGGACGCCGCGTCGGCGGCCTCGTGGCTCGACCTGGACCCCGCCGCCCCCGCCCCGGGGACGAGTCCCCGCCCCGCCCGCGCGACGGGCGGGGCCTGCACTATGCGCAGCAGGGCGGCGATCGCGCCCGCGCCCTCGGCGCCGCCCAGCGCGCCGTCGATCTCGTCCACGACGATGCAGTTGGGCCGGCGGTCGGCCAGCACCGAGCGCATGGTGGCGGCCGCCGCGACGCGCGGCCCCAGCGCCCCCGCGCTCCGGTCGTCGCTGGCGTTGATCTCCAGCGGCCGGTAGCCGCAGTGCACCGCCGCCACGTGGGCCAGCGTGGTCTTGCCCAGCCCCGGGGGGCCAGCCAGCAGGATGATCTTGTGCTGCGGGCGGCCCAGAGGGTCGGGCGCGGCGGCCGGCCCCATGCTGTTTGCGCCGGACCTGGCAGCCGGGGCCGGCGGCACCGCGCGCCCAAACACGCAGGCATCCCACTCCTTGAGCCAGCGCACCACATCCCTACTTTTTTTGGGGGGGGGGGGGAGGGATTTCGAGGGCACGGAGAGGTCGATGCGGATCTTGTGCAGGACTGGCCGTCATTCACAAGATCAGCGCCCCCTCTTCACCCGACTGGCATCTGTCTTCAGCCCTGCAATTCACCCCCCAACCCCTCTTTTCCCCTCCTCCCCTCCCTCCCCCCCACCAACGCACACAGCCTCCACCACCCCCGGCCAGACCTGTTGATCTGCTCCGCGCTGAGGAGGTCCATGAAGGCGGTGGGGGCATACTTATCGGCCCACAGCGTCCTCGGCTTCTGAGCGGGCCCCGCCCGCCTGGCGGCCGGCGCGGCCCCCCCCCGCCCAGACACCGAAGCCCGCCTGGCTCGCTCCACCCTCCCCGCCTCGATGTCCTGCAGGAGGAGGGAGTAGGGCCGCGCCAGCAGCGTGCCCGACCTCGCCTGCAGCGCCGCACGCCTTTGCACATAGGGGGAGGGGGGGGGGGGTAGGGGGGATGATGTCGAGTCCTGTTCCAGAGGTTTGTGGAACCCTGTCTCCAGAGGTGCGGCATCCAGGCCGCTCTCCTCTCCGGGGCGTCTGGCGCCAAGGGCACATCTCCCAAGCACCCAGCGTCACCACTCTCTCCCACGCAAGCTGCATGTGCTCCCACACCGTCCGCAGCTCACCCTTGTCCAGTGTTCTGCACATCCTCTAGGCTGCAGTACGCTCGTTTCCCGCTGCCATCCGTGACTGGCATGACCTGGCCTGGGACGTCTAGGGCATTCAGGGATGGCGGAATGTGGGGACGCAGGGGGATGAGGTTCTCCTCGCCCTCTGGTCCATGGACTGGTTTTCTGCCAGCGGCCAGCTCTAGCGTGGCTGCGGCCTCAGTTGCATCAATGCCTGCCGATTTAAGGAGGTGTAGAGGTGATGTGGGCTATAAGCGAGTATACACGACAGAGGAGTCCCCTTTGAGCAGGGCATATGCACTTCCTATCCGCCTCTCGTTGTGAGTACAGTCATGAGTATCCTGAACCAAATTCCTAGGTGCCCTGTCTTCCATTGCAACTTTGCACAAGAACCCCACCTGCATCCGCAAGCAGCTCCTGGGCTTCAGCCTCAAAGTCCGGCTGTGAGGCGGGGGTGCAATCCCCCAGCATCTGCAGCTCGCTGGCAGTTACGTCATGCAGCCCCGGTGCGATCTGGGACTCTGGCAGCCTCTCTGCTGCCAGGCGCAGGAGCTCATCATCATCCAGCTCGCCCTCCGTGAAGGTGGTGAGGCTCGATGCAGCTCCCCCGTCAGGCACCCAGCGCCCCCTCTTGGCCTCTGGAGATAGAGAGGGCATGGAGCTCGATTTGTGAGCTGCGTCTGCGAGTCACGTGCTCATCAAGGAATACCCCATCCCTCATGGCATACAAAAACTCTGCCTGTCCCCATAATAACTAGCTGTGCATCCGTGCAGGCACAGGGCACTACCCACCTGAGCTGGAGCCAAAGGCCAGCTGGCGGACAGGGCAGTCACGCTTGTTGCTCCCTGCAATTAATAAGTTGTGAGCTTGGGCGAGGGTGAATATCTGATTATAACGCCTGCGACTGCAGCTGCAGCACCTAGCTGCGCTACTTGCCTACATGCACGCTGGATTCCTGCCGGAGTTCGTCCTCCTCTGCCAGCAGGTCGGCCAGCTCCTCCTCGAAATCCATGACGCTCCCACTGATTCAATCAGGGGTCGCACTCTCTTTCTATTGAATACAAGTGCTCGCTTGCATAGAACATGCTGCGGCCTCCTTTAGTGTCCTCAGCCCCTGCCTGATCTGATCTGGCGAACCCCTGGGGTTTGAAAGTGAGGACGCTCCCCGTGTCCCGCGCGCGGTGTCACGAGGACACCGACGACCTGTCCAGGAAGGCGAAGAGGATCTGCCTTACCATTCTCGCACCCTCCCTCGCTGATTCTGATTGATTGTATGCAATGATAGGGCGGCATTGACATCACTCAGTATGGCGGACACCCTGTTCGGCTACAGCATCCCCTTCCCTACCTACGACCTGTACGTGGCTATCACCGCCGTGGCGCTGTACATCCCGAGCATCATTCTTGTCAACTACCTTGCAAACAAGGGGTTGGACCTGGTGTCTCGCAAGCCCAAGACAGCATGATCAGCCAGGTCTTTGTCCTCTCACCTCGGGGCGACTGTGTGATCTTTAAGGACTTTCGTGGCGATGTGCCGAAGGTGGGACTCTGACTACGTACGCCTGGTCTTGAAATGCTGGTTAGAGGGTTAGCTGCATGGCTGGGTTTCGGATGCATGGCTGGGTGTAGGATGCACGGGGGGCTGGAAGACCAGGAGCCTTGTGTGTGACTGATGCTTGGAATGGGAGGAGCCTTCATGCCCATCACATCCCCCCCCCCCCCCCCCCCGGGGCCCGCACAGACCACACCAGAGGCATTCGGCCGGAGGGTGCAGGCGAGCCGTGCGGCAGGCTCGGATCTGCCCCCCGCCGTCGGCATCGACGGCGTCCAGTACCTGCATGTGAAGGTGAACCCTGTCGAGGAGAGTGTAGGATCTTCAACAGACAAGAAGGCTGGGGTGGCCTTGAATTCCTCTGATACAGATGATGTAACAGACCGTGACACCCTTACTTCCTGCTTCTCAGCTTCCAGCTCCTCTCCATTTTTTCCGGACTGTGCTCAGCCCCCAAACCCTGCCCCACCCCAACCTGCTCCGCCTCTGCCCCACCCCTCCAGGTCGGGGACCTGCTCTGGGTGGCCACCACCCGGGTTAACCTGTCCCCCTCCCTGGTGTCCGAACTGCTCCTCCGCATCACCGTCATCTGCCGCGACTACTTTGGCCAGGTCACGGAGGAGTGCGTGCGGCGCAACCTCCCCCTCGTCTACGAGCTGCTGGACGAGGTGATGGACTACGGCTTCCCCCAAAACTCCTCCACCGAGCGCCTGAAGCAGTTTATCGCCATCCAGCCCCAGGCGGCGCGCAGCCTGCCCCCCGGCGTCACCGGCGTGGCGGGGGGAGAGGCCTTTGACCGCCCCGCCGAGGTCATCAAGTCGGTGCTGGACACGTCCCGCACAGGTGGGATGGAGTGGGGGTGTGCAGTCGAGATGAGGGAAAAGGTGGGGGCTGGGGGCGATGGCTTGACCTGCGTGACATGGAGGATGTGTCGACCCTTTGTATGAGTGCCGCACGCCTGCCGCGTGGCGCGCGACGCGACCAGTCAGACATCCCTGTGCGCTTGCATGGTGCGCGGCGCCAGTGCCTCGCGCCCG
>NW_011934210.1:55383-134527 GCF_000733215.1 Auxenochlorella protothecoides
CTCTTCCTCGGCGCCGCGGCCCCTGGTCCTGCGCGCTGATTCCCTGGCCGACGCCCGGGGCCTGGGCCCCGGCTGCGCCGCCGACGCATGGCCCGGAACCGGCCCCGCGGGGGGGGCGGGGCCCCGCCGACGCCCGCCGCGCCCCGCCCCCCCCCGCCCCCCCCCCCACCCTTTTCCCCCTCGAGCCCTTCCCCCACCCACTCACCGCCCCTCCCTCAACAACACCCAGGCCCCGTCAAGGACGAGATCTTCGTGGACATCGTGGAGCGGCTGACGGCTACCTTTGACGCCACGGGGCGCCAGAAGTCGAGCTCCATCACTGGCGCGGTGCAGATCAAGTCTTACCTGTCTGGCAACCCGCCCATCCAGCTGGGCCTGAACGAGGACCTGATCATCCGCGGGCGAGAGGGCGGCCCTGCCTCCCACGCCTCCTCCGACGCGGTGGTGCTGGAGACCTGCTCCCTGCACCAGGCGGTGGACCCGCGCCGCCTGGACACCGACCGCGTCCTGGAGCTGGTGCCCCCCAACGGGCACTTTGCGGCCATGAACTACCGGTGCGTGTGTGGGGTGGGGGCTGGGGGAGGCGATCGTGCAGTGTGGGGCAATCACGGGGGCTGGCGTGCACCTGGGCCTCCATGGGTTCTGGGAGAGGGCCGTGGCACAGCATCGGTCCCCACACGCGACCCACCTCTGCCGCGCCAGGTCGACGCGCAGCTTCCGGCCGCCCTTCCGGGTCTACCCGCTCATGGAGGACGATGCGGTGGCCCCCGACAAGCTGACGCTGTATGTGCGGCTGCGGGCGGAGTTCCCGCCGAGCAAGACGGCCACTGGCGTGGAGCTCAGGCTGCCCCTGCCGCGCAGCGTCCAGCGTGTGCACGTCGAGACGGGTGCGGGTTTGGGAGGGGAGGTTGGTGGGGAGGGGAGGAGGGAGCCCGGTGCTGGGCGCGGGGATCGGGGGGGGCGCGCGGGGGTTGGGCGAGGAAGCGATTGCTCCGATGTGCGCCTCAGATGGTCAGAGCACGCCCATGCACTCACATCACCGCGCGGTCCCCTTCCAACAAACCAGACGGGGCGCGGCCTGCCACGCTGGGGCTGCCGAGCAAGACCCACTTTGCGCAGGGGGCGGAGTGGGTGGAGCGGGACAGGGTGCTCGTCTGGAACCTGAAGCACCTGCGTGGCAGCCAGGAGCACACGCTGAGGGTGGGTGCGGTGCTGCTGGCTGGAGTGTAAGGGGAAGGGATTGGCGATGTGGCATGCGGCTGTGGATGTCAGGGACGATGAGGCTACGGCATTATGGGCATGCACTGCGCGGTGAAGACGCAGGGGGGCCCTGCCCGGCTGCAGCTGATGATTTACTGCCCCTGTCAGCCGCTTCTCGGTTCTTAAACAACACGCCGCACTCAACCCATCATAACCCCATGTTCCTCCTACACAAGGCTCGCCTGACGGTGGATGCGGGGAGCGTGGAGGCTGTGAAACGCGATTATGGCCCCATCACTGTGCAGTTTGTCCTCCCAGGAAAGCCTTCAGGTGAGGTGGAGATGGTGGGAGGGAGGGGGACCCCAAATCAACACAATTGCTGGGCATGGCGTAGACTCTGTTGCCAGGCAAAGCCTTTGCCGAGTTTCCACACCAACTTGGGGCCGCGAGGCGATGCTGGCGCAAGCGATGCCCTGGTTTCAAAGCACCCCGAGACACCCTGGCTTTCCACCCTATCCCTCCCAGCATCGGGGCTGGATGTCCGGTACATGAAGATCCTGAAGCAAGAGAAAAACTACAACCCAGCCCGCTGGTTCAGGGTGGTGGCAGTCGCCAACTCATACCAGATCAGGCCGCACTGGTTGTGAATGGGGCGAGTGGCACGCCCTGGTGGTCGGGCCGCTCGCATGCCAGCGCGTTCGACCTTGCCAGACTGTGACAGTGTGTTGCAGAGTGGGAAGCAGGAGGGAGGAAAGCAAGCAGTCAAGGACTACACAATGTTACTGACAAGGGAGGGAGACTATACACTGCATAGAATCCCGGATCCCTTGTGCAAGGGAACAAGCTGATGTGGGTGGGTGGGCAGCAGAATACACGCCGTGCGGACATGCACACGGCATCACATGGCCCTGCCCATGGTCTAGGCTGTTGCTTCTTGGGGCTCAAAAGTCTGCTCTCCATCCTCCTGTGCCTCGGCATCATCCATGATGCCCTCCACATGCTCTGGATGCTTCTGGAGGCATTCCTGCGTGGAGGAATCCTCGGTCTTTTAAATGGAGCGTCCCGGGAGGCTTTCGATAAGGAGTGCGTTGAAACCGCCCACAAGGAACACTCCACTTCGTTCGTGCACGCGCCTGGAAGGCCTTGAACTGGGGTATGCAGTCCATGCCCTTGTCAGGGTGCTCGCTCTTGATGAAGCAGCGGAAGGCACCTGAGAAACTGGTCCCACATGGTCCTTCCCTCAAATCAGCTGCAGTGATTGCAATGGAAATCCATTGCAGTGACGGGAATTTGACCCACTCTGTTAGTAAAGGCTGGGGCGATCCGTCTTGAGGTTGGAATGGCCAGGCCATTCCCCCCCCTCCTCACCAACACAGGGACACTGCAGGGCCTCGTCGATGCGCGCATCTATGTCATCCCCTTCCAGGCTGCCGCCCATGGCCTCCGCCGCCATGTCCTGGAACGACATGCTAGATGTCTGATGCAAAGTAGTGGGTCCTGTGTCCTGAGTGGAGGGCGCCAGGCGAGCCTTCTTCGACCCAGCAGACACACTGCGGTGGGCTCGCAGGGCAAGGCTTCAGGCAGGTCTTGTTAAATGCAATATTATAACTCCTCCCAGAACCTGATTCCTGATCCAATTGGGGGTGCTCCACCTTCGCGTCTGGCCTCGAGCGCAGGTGGATGCCAGGTCAGCATCCTCATGCTGTGTCTGGCTTGCAAACCTGTTCTCTCCACACTATGCCGACCAAGTTGCCCCACAGTATTTATGTGAAAACAACTCGCGAGAACACACGGAGCAGTCCCCGATCTTCTCACATTGCATACTCTACACCACACAATCTCTCCTCAGATTGTAACCACTGCGGCGCCGTGCCGAAGCTATTCGAGTTTTCAGAACCGCTTACAGCATGGACGACCTGGTGACTGCCGGGAGTTCGGGGAGGGCCGCCGCCATTGAGCCCTTTCAATTCATAGCACTGTCGCCATGGACCGCGTGGATGACTTCCTGCAAGGTGATGGCCATACGTTCGGGGCACTTCTTCTTCGGCCCCCTCATCGCCCCACCAAGATCCAAACTCAAAATGAATCTCGAGGGGTCCCCGCTTTGAGACCGCTCCCATTCTATTCGCCTCTCGCACCTCCCAAGCTCTACATCATACACATGACTGGATGCAAGCCAATTACTGCGTGGGTGCCCATGGGTTGGGCATGCCTGGGTGGGTGACGAGACGTTGCCAGCCAGCGTGAGGAGCAGACCAGCCTGGCACACCGCCACTTTGACAAGACCGACTGCAGGGAACCCTTTGCCATCAAGCAGGGAAGGTGGGTTTCTAAGAAGAGCAGCGTTTGCTCTCGTGGCATTGAGGAACCAGGCCATGGCATATCACCTTGCAGTGGCTCCACTCGTCTCTCTGGGCGGAAGCTTTCATGGAGAGTGTGCTGGACAACGACGCTCCCTTCCCCAATGCAAACATGTGGGGAGAGGTCCAAGGAGCTGCGCCAAGTGAACGAGGCATGGATCCGAGTACTCCTGTGTGGACGATGGCATGGCCTTCCTCCGGGACTTCCCTGTTCTGCACCAGGACTATATGATCACCACCCACGGCTCTCAAAGGTTGCTCGTTGCGCTTGCTCAGCACAATACGCTGGTCCTGAGCAACCACAATAAGCAGCTTACGGGACGTCCTGGGGGGTGATCGTAAAGTCCCTGTACAGATCTGGGTAGTCTTTAAGGAACGTCTTGCTGTCGGCCACACAGGTGTAATCGAACGAATGTGTGCCTGCTTCACACAGCGCAGCTCCTTGAACCGCTCCACAGATGTTTGGATTGGAAACTGCAGAGTTGGTATCCAGCAAACTCTCCACAAGAGCTGTTGCCCACCAAGACGAGCATGGGCAGTCCAAGGTGTCATTGACATGCCCTGGGTGGCTCATGTCATGGTAAAAGGCGATGCTTTTCTTGTAGTCCTGCCTAAGCTGCTTGATTGTGGGCTTGTGCTTGCAGCCGGTCTTCTGAAAGCAAAGGCGAGACATGCTGGTCTGCCCCTCACGCTGGCTGGCGTCGCCTCTCTCCACCCATTCAGGTTCGCCTTGCCCATAGGAATTACGCGCAGTACTCGGTCGAAACCCAGTCCTGTGTGTAGCAAAGAGCTTGGAGTGAGTGCACCGGAAGGGGACGGAAGGGATTGGAGCATCCGGGATGGTTTTCAATTTCAAAGTGTTTGGAGGAAATAGGTTCTGTCTAGAGGATGCGGTGAAGCTGCAGCCTTCGCTCTAGAGGAAGTCGTGTACGCGCTGTGTGGAGACGTTTGCCTGCGTTACGAGGGTTCCATTGCAGCGACCGCGAATTGTGGCCTCGGTGGGAACCGTGTCGCCTCGGCGAACGAGCCCTCGGGAGGCTGAACAGCATGGGGCACTTTCCGCATTGTCCACCGGCTAAGATACGGTATCTGAATGTCAACAAGGTACTCGAGGACTTCCCGGCAATCTGTTTGTGAGTTTTCGCAAGTCTATACCCGAAGAGAGCCGGCAGTCCTCCAGGGTAAGCCACCCAGCCGCCCACAATCCCAGTCCAGGCCTCATTCACAATGCATGTCAGGTCAGGTCAAGGCGTCGTTTGCCATGAGGATGCGCATCGGGCACGCACAGAGGGCAGGGCAGGCGGGTGGCTGCGCCACGGAGCGCTACCTCCTCCCGTCCAATTTGCCATACGGCGTCCAGTGTAGCCTGGAGACGTCGATGTCTATCGTCTTCTGGTTGGCGATGGAGCGCATGTGCTCCTCTATTATTTTCTGGGTCACGCTGATGATGTGGTCTCCCTTCCAGTACTGCGAGGATTGAGATTCAGGGTGGAAGGGGGTGTGGTACCTAGCCAGTTGAAACGATGCAGCCTCATCAGGACTGGTGCTCGCCAGTTTGCACGGCGACATGCACCATCCCTCTGCCCGCTCCCCGACCGAGTCCGTGCAGAATTCTCTCCCAACCCTCTGCCACTTTCTTCCCGGCCTCCCTCGTTCCTCCATCCAGACACCGTGCCACTTCCGCCATTCTTTCCGTTACCCGCCCCCCCTCCCAACCCCCCCCCCCAAAAATCGACTCACACACCTTGATCAGACTCAGGCTCTCGAGCGTCTTCACGACATCGTCGGTGCGGATGGCGGTGGCCTCGCTGATGTCCTTGATGCTCATGGCAGAGCGGTGATCTCGCAGCGCCTCCAGGATGGCCCGCATCCAGTACGAGCGGTATGACACGGCGCCCAGGTCGGAGAGCGGCCGCTCCGGGCTGCCCAGCCGGCCCTCCTTCTTGCTCAGCTCGTAGGAGAAGGCGATGAGGAAGCGGCCATACCCCTTGCGCTGATGCGCGGGGAGGGTGAGGATGCACGCCAGGTTGTTCCCCTCCGCCGAGTCCTTCTCCTTGCTGAAGTAGCCTACGACGTGGCTGCCGTGCGCATCGCGCTCGCAGAGCACGTAGAAGAGGAAGGGGTCGACGTCGTAGTACAGCGTCTTGTGGTCTAGGAACAGCTTGCTGAGCAGGCACAGGTTCTGGCAGTACACCTTGGCCTTCTTCCCGTCCACCTCGTACATGGAGAGGGGGGGGGACGCGATCGCGCCGCCCACACGGCCCGGGTCCGACGCCGGCGGCGGCGGCGAGCGGTAGATCTCGTCTCCGGGCGGCGCGCGCAGGGGGGTCTTGGCCAGGTGGCGCAGCAGCGTGCGCCGCTTGCGGAAGTACTTCAGCGTGTACTCGCAGATGTACAGCCGCTCGCAGGACGCGTGCGGCTCGGGGTAGGGGCTGTAGTACCAGGTGTCCATCTGGTACCGCCCCAGCTCGATGCTCTGCACGTTCTTAACCTTGGTCTTCTCCTGGTGCTCCTTCTCCGCGTGCTGGTCCAGAGGGGGCAGCTCCTCCACCCCGGGGCCCACATGGTGCATCTCCGCAAACTGGCGCTTCAGGCGCCGCGTCATCTTCTGGTCCCCTGTCAGGCCCGCCAGCAGGTCCGACGCCGGCGCGGTGCTGGCGCGGGACAGACCCTCCCCGCTGCCCACGCTGTGCAGGCCGGAGATGCGGGAAGCAGGCACCCACTCGTCCAGCCGCTTGTCAACTGGGGGGGGGGGGCGGAGGAGTAAGAGAAAGGTGTGGGGAAGTGCAAGCCGAGGAAAGGAGGGCAGTGCCCAGGCATGCACGGCTATCCTCCACACACCAGAGCACGCTAGACAAAAGGCAGAGGGAGAATCTGAACAGTCCATTCCCCGCCGCTCACACTCTGTGTAGTGGACATAGTAGTGGAGGCCACCTGCCTTGTCCAGCTTGCGCTCCACTATCTCTGCCGGGTCTGTGGTGCAGGGGTGGGTTCCGGTGATGCGAGGGCGCATCCAGAAAGGGGGCCCAAGCGAGGGACTACCACCTCGTGCACCCTCATCCCAATACCCCCAACCTCGTCGCCACTAGACCCCACCAACTCACGATGCACGCCGTCTACTGTAGCCTCACATGATACACGCGTCCCGATGCCATACCCCTGCTCGGGAGAGGTTTCGAGAATGTTCACCGCAGGGCGCTGCGCAGGGGCAGGTCGTGGAAAATTCGCGTGCACGATCTGCATCCCCCCTCCTGGGCCCCGAACGCACCTCCTCCCGGCGTGCATCCAGTACTGCCGGCTCAGACCGTGCGTGCCGGCTCTGCACCATGCCTGGCGAGCTCTAGGGCCGCGACGTCTCCTCCACTGCTTCACGTCATGAGCGCGGGCAGTTTCGCAGCCCGTGACACGACAGCGGCGGTCGACTTGCGGTGGATATTATGTGCACCCCAAGTGATCTGATCTGTCTTCAAGCCATCTCCCCGCTGCTGCCTGTGGGCAGGATCTACGAGCGGAGTTGAGAGCGGGGATTTGGCACTCGAATGCTAAT
The DNA here is from genome assembly GCF_000733215.1 of Auxenochlorella protothecoides. NCBI lineage: Eukaryota > Viridiplantae > Chlorophyta > Trebouxiophyceae > Chlorellales > Chlorellaceae > Auxenochlorella > Auxenochlorella protothecoides. The sequence goes on from NW_011934210.1 coordinate 62,491, forward strand.
TGGAAAGGGGGGCACGAGTTTCTCTCAGTGGGCGGTGGAGGGGGCCAAGCGGTTGAGGGCACTCACGCCACAAGCCAACTCAAGCATGCTTGGTCTTTCCTGGGATGGCGTGGCGCCTGCTCTTGTAGACAGAGGAGGCGAGCAGGCCTCCGAACACCATGGCCACCGCCACCCATTGCTGCCCCAGAAGGGGGTTGCCGCTCCACAGCACCGACAGCAGGATGTTGAAGAACTTGCGGGTGGTGGTGATGAGGGTGTTGATCAGGCTACCGAATCGCCGGATGGTGTGGAAGATGAAGAGCTGCCCCACGGCGCCGCAGAGGCAGAAGAGCAAGACGTCGCGGCCCGCCTGGCATGGGGGAGGGCTTCGGAGTGGGACATTCTAGATGTGGAGTGGGTGCTTGACACATCGCTTGACGGCAGATGCATCTCTGGCAAAAAGCACAAGCCATTGCACGACCAACCACCACAACGAGCTTGTCAGCGCCGACCCCTCAAGGGGTCCATCCAGCAGAACTTCAGAGGCAGTCATGCATCTGCACCCCTCCCGGGCAACCAGCGCAGGCACAACAGTAAAGGAGGCTTGCATCAAGGAAATTGGGTGCCATTGCCTGCATGATTTCCGCCAGCCCACCTCTGGGTACTGGATGCAGAATGCCAGCAGCTCCCGCCCCGTGTTGGTCAGGCCAAAGAGGAAGGGGACATAGAAGAGGCCGCACCAGAAGTTCATCCAGCACATCATGTGCAGCGCAGACCCGCCCTCATGCTTCCGATGGATCTCATCCTGCAGGAAATTGTGCCAGGGTGTCGGTAAGAATGGTGGCTGCCAGGCAGCTGCTGCCCCCGGGTGGCATGCTGTCAGTCTTAGGCCCACTCAGAAGGCTGACAACTACACCCAGGCTAGGAGGCGGGGTAGCGATTGTGGGCAGACTTATTCCTGGGCTCCCCACCTGGGCTGCGTTGGTGTACCCGTCCAGGGTCAGGTTGACAAAGCAGAGGAAGTAGCCCAGGGGGGCGTTGGGATGCGCCAGCTTGCTGGTGACCTTTGTGGATGAGCGCAGGGCGAAGAGGGAGATGCCGGCTGCATGTGTGGAGAGGGGGAAGGAGAGAGGATGGACGGTATGGTCTTCGGGCATGGATGTGGGGGTTGGCACCCACTGCCCCAGCCGCACTGCCTGGCGGCCCCTTTCCAAAGGGTCGATGTCTGCACCCCCTCCCAGCATCCCTGCGCACCTGAGATGAGGGAGCAGCAGGTGTACTCCACGACAGAGTAGGACTTTCCGTGCAGTACGGTGCCGACCAGCATGACAGGGATCATCTTGGAGGACTTGGCAAGCACTTGGGCGGGGTAGGAGATGTACTTGAGGGCCTGCATTCCGCAGGCCGGCCCGATGCTGTTGGACACCGCAGGCTTCCAGTAGGCAGTGATGGGCGGCATCTTTGAATGGCTGCGGGGTGCAGAAGAGTCCACAGACGAAATTCAGGGGTGGAACAGCAGGGGTGCCCGTGCATCTATGCAAACAGGGGCCGGCACCAGGGGTACAGCAGCGACCCTTCAAGTTCCACACCCTCTCCAACACACCCACCCCTTCTCAAAGATCTTGAGGAGCACGTACGCCCACACGAAGCATGCCCAGCTCTGGACACCGTTGAGGGCGGGGAGGTGCGTGAAGCGCTTCAGCTCCGGGCCAAACCGCTTGGTGGACAGGGTCTCCTGCATAACCCCTTGGGTTAGGTAGGCACCGTAAATGCCGCCCACGCAACATAGCAGATTCACCGCCAACAAGATCCGGTCCGCAATGGAGTTTGGGTGCTGTTTTGGCATTGTGCGGTGCGTCGGCCTTCAAGGGAAGCCTGGAGGCCACGCCTGGTGAACAGGCTCCGGCACCCGCAGGGACGCACGACGGTGCAGTGCAGGCGGCAATGCTCGGCACCACTCAAGCTTTTGCCAATGGTGATAGTGTCGTGGGACTGCTGAAGGTTCAGGTTACAGGGTGCCCCCCACCCCCGATCCAAGCAGATCGAATGTGAAGGTGGCAACCCCCCGGGCGCGCGCCGGGGTGGTTTGGCTGCTTTGGCTGGGGGGGGCGTGGCAACCAGGGCGCTGGGAGACCCCGTCATAACACCCGGCGTCGCAGCAACTACCGCCGAAACAGTCCGTTACAGGACCGTTGCCCCCACTCATCCATTCAAACACCCAAAGACCTGCCATGACGGACCAAGAGACTGCCCCCCCCGCACCATCAGTGCCCGCCCGGCCGCGGCTGAACCTGAAGCCGAGGGATCCAGAGGCCGTGGCCAGGATGGAGGCTGAGAGACAGGCTTCAATTGGGAAGGTAAGATGTGTGGCGATCACACTGCTTTGTCGTGGCTCATCGAGGCCGCAGCCACCACCTCGCTTGCACGGTGACTGCTGGAGCTCACGACCCATCCCTGCTCGCGCGCAGAGCCCCTTCGGCAACGCAAAACCCCGAGAGGCCGTGATTGCTGGCCGCGTGGGGAAGACCGAGGAGGAGGTGCTCAGGGAGGAGGTCAAGTCCACCTACAAATTGCATGTACGCTTGCTGCCTTGGTTTCGGCTGGGATGCTGGAGCGTCCGGGGGTCTTCGTCGCAGAGCCGGGGTCCCACACAGAGCTGGGTGCCCGCGGCAGGAATGCTGGGGGGCCCAAGCAGCAGCTCTCTCAAGTCTCTGCAGTTCGTAATCTTTCCCATGGGGCCAAACCATCGACTCCCCCTGCACCCTCTCCTCCTCAGCTGCGCCTGAGTCCCAGCCAGCTGGACGAGAAGAAGGCCCAGGAGGCTGTGATTAGGCAGGCAGAGGAGACCGCCGAGGCCGAGGAGGATGCCGAGAAGAAGGCGGAGCTCAACAGCGAGGTGGCCGTGCAGAAGGAGAAGTTGGCGGAGCTCCTGGGCGGCTTTGAGGTGTGTGTCGCGTGGGCTGTGCCGCCAGTGTGTGTCCTGCGACCGAATCGTGGGGCGTGGGGGCTGGCAGGCATCTTGTCATCCGTGCACGCTTCCCTCCGTCCCGCCCTGCCGTGCATGGGGCCTCCTCGACCTCACGCGCGGCCCTCAGTGATCCCACCCCACCTCCCGACCCACCCACTTCCCCTCCAACTCCCCCCTTGGACCCCCCCCCCCCCACCACACAGAAACTGGCCCTTGAGACAGCCATGTCTGGCTCGGGGCCGCGCATGTCCAGCCTGCGCCGTGCTCAGGCGGAGGCCGCCGCCGCGGCGGGCCAGTACGACTCCGCCGCCGGCGGCAACCGCTACCACCCCACGCAGGGGTACGGCCCGCCCCCCGACGCGGTGGCCGGCGCCCCGCCCTCCCGCGGCTTCCCCAACGGGCAGTACGGCGCGGCGGGGCGTGCGCCCCCCCGCTCCCAGGGCTTTCCCGAGTACCAGCAGCAGGCGGGGCACGGGGCTCGGGGCGGGGAGTATCAGGAGGCCCGGCAGGGGCGCAGCCAGTACCAGGAGCCGCGCCAGCAGGGCGGCGCGGACGCGGCGACCAGCTTCCACCGCGCGCCCGGCGCGTTCGTCCCCGGCGAGGACTCAGACGCCGGGTTCTACGATACGCCCTCCAGCTTCGACCCGGCCGCCGTGGCGGGGGGGGGGCAGTCGCGCGGCGGCGGCAGCGGGTACCGGCAGGGCGGGAGCCAGGGCGGCGGGCGCAGGGAGGGCGGGCGGCAGGCGGGCGGCGGCTACCGCCAGGGGGGTGGCGGCTTTGGCGGCCCCAGGACCGACGGGTACTCGGGTGAGTGTGCGGGGAACGGGGTGGGGGGGGAGGGGGGGGGTGAAGGGCACCACCCAGGGATGAGATCATGGGCGGGACAATGAATGCAACCGTAAGGTGTGGCTGGGCGGTGGCCGTGTCTCCTGAATCTCACAGGGCGCCCCATCGCTGGGGCTTGAGGATGCCAGGGCCCTCCCCCGCGCCGGCGCACACTCTCACTCGAGCGCTGTGCACCGCCGACACAGGCTACACGCCCCCCGCGCTGTCGGGCAGGGGCGTGGGCGGGGAGATTAACTTCGAGGAGAGCTACGGCGCGGGCCAGGACCGCTTCTGAGCGGACTGGCAGTGCAGCTGAGTCGCAGCGGCGGTGTCCTTCCTTGCCTCCATGGCTGGGCGCGTGAGTGCAGGCTGGCCTTTTGGTCATGCCCTCTGGGTCCTTGGGCGACACAGACACACACCGGCCCCCCTCTGATGCGCTGCGACGCTGCTTACAAAAACGCATCTCGAAGGCCGCATGGTCGGCATCGTACAGATATATACAGGGGAGGTACAGCCAAGAATTGGGGGAGTAATGGGGGGGCCTTTCCACCAGCCACAAGCAGACCGGGACATGCCTCGGCGCCGCTTCCCAAGGCATGCCACACGTTCAGCATCAGCCAAAGACCCGGTCTGGAAAGAGGGAGGGGGCCAGGAGCGTCCAGCAGTAGAGCGCTGCCGCCACCCACTGCGTGACGATCTTGACCCACACCGATGTCCAGCCCACGTCCACGGCATCCTGTGAGTGGGGGGGGGAGGCATGGGTGTGAGTCGTGATCATGGCATACGTTTGAAAGCGGGGTTTGCAAGGGAAAGGGGACCCAGGATAGTGGAGGCTGGGGTGAAGGAGCCCAAGAGACAGCAGCAGCGGGGTCAGCGGCATGCGGGCGGAGGAAGGCTGAGGAAGGCGCGGGCCGGCTGGAGACATCGCAGTTTCTGTCTCGTCCAACCTCGCACATCACAGGCCCCCAGCAGAGCCTGGCTGAACCCACCGCGAGGCCGGCACGATGCCTTCTCGCACTGAGCACGAATTCATCCCCGATTCTCCTGACCTCCCACCCTCCCATCACCGCCATTCCACTCCCATCACCCACAAACAGCCACACCAATCCGCCACCCCCCGACCCCACTGAACACCCAGCCGCCGCATCACTCGCCTTGGGCTGGCCGGTCGCGCCCCAGCCCGTCATGAGCATGGCGATGTACATGGAGGCCAGCGCAAAGACGGCATAGAACTGGGCGTAGCAGTAGGGCACCGGCGCGTCCTCCTCCTGCGCGCGGGCCGGCAGCGCCGCGCCCTCCCCGGCGCCGCCGCGGTCCATGCCGCGCGGGGCGGCCGGCGCCACGCCATCGAGGCCCGCGGAGGTGAGCTCGGCATCGCCGGCGAGCAGCGGCTCGGCGCCCGCGCCATTTCCCCCGGCCCAGGCCCCTGCAAAGGTCTGCGTGTTGGACCCGGCGCGGAAGGCGGAGTAGACGACGGAGAGGAGCGTGAGCAGCATGCCCCCCGCCAGCGTGGCGCCGCTCGCCGCACCCAGGCGCGCGCCCAGGCCGTTGCAGGCGTAGTCGCGCGGCTCCGACTGCAGCGCGCTGTAGCCCATGTAGGACACGTACAGGCCGACGGCGGCGGCGGGGAAGAGGCTGCCCGCCTCCACCGCGGGGTGGAAGCTGGTCAGCGCCATGACCACCACCAGGACCAGGGTCAGGCTGATCAGGGTCAGGTTCAGGGAGCAGTCCTGGCTGGCGGGGGCGAAGAAGTGGAAGCAGAGGGCGGCCAGGGCTACGCAGCCACCCAGCGCGCCCAGCGTGGCGGCCAGCAGGCCGTACAGCCAGGTCTCATCCTCGTCCCCGGCCTCCACCCACGCGTCGTTCCAGGCCTGGGTCACGTCCACCACAATCACCATCTGGGTCAGCAGGAAGAGGGGGGAGCCGAAACGCGCGACCCAGGCTGCGGAGAGAAAGAAGCAGGGGGGGGGTGGGGGGCGTTGTTGGAGATCAGGGTAAATCACCAAAAGACTCTGGGCTGATCCATCCAACGAGGGGCATGGGAGACGGGTGGTCCTCGCAGAGCGAGACTGCCAGGGTGCAGGTTGACAGTGCAATGTCTGGTGTGATCAGAACCAGGCAAACGGAGGCAGGAGCAAGCCCGCCACCATCAGCCCAATGTTGACTCACAGTAGGCGTTGATGACGCTGGGAGGGAGAAGGAAGGGGAGGAGGATACACACCGTCCAGAGGGCAGCCTTGATGAGCCAGGAGCCGTGGTGGAGCTGGGTGTCGCGCCGATCGCTCGTGCGCTTCACCCCCATCATCACCAGCGCCAGGCTGCCGAAGAGGAGCTGGAAGGGAGGAGCAGGGTGAGGAGGCATTGTCAGACGTATTTTATAACCGTTACACTGGCTCAAAAGTATCCCTGACGGTAGCAAGGGGCTGGTGCACCGCAAGTGGCGCCAAGGAGACTAGGAATTTCCTCACCAGGTTCCCCAGGCTGATGCGGTACACGGCCTGGGCCCCGAACCACTCATCCGAAGGCATGGAGCCCTTGTTGAAGGACTTGACGATCCCTGCGAGCGGTGGGGGCATGGGGGTGCTCAGGGATTGGGACCTTGCCCCCCTTGGGCTTTGCCACGCGCAGCTCCTGCACCACCCTCCCCTCAACGCTTCTCCCCATCGTTCTCCTCGTACATGGGATCTTCATGAGCAGGGGCTTGGCAAAGTCGCGCAGGATCCATGCCAGGATCATGGACAGCGTGAAGAGGAAGCTCCAGGCCAGCCTCGCGCTCCGCACCATGGCCTCCCTCGACGCGCAGGTGCACACCGTGCAAGCGCATGCCGCGGCAGTGCTGGCTACGCAGGAGCTCAGCGATCCGATGAGGAACATGAGGCGCAGAGTCCCGTTCCGCGACGCCTGCAGAGGCGACCCCTCGAGACCAAGGGAGGGGAGGGACTCTCCGCTTTGACTACCGAGGTATGGTGCTCAAGTCGGTGTCGCTTCGTAGCACTAAACCTTGTTCTCAGACGTAGGCTGTGGAACTCGACTCCAAGAAACTCCCGCTTCAAGCCCCAATCGTTCCGAGCGGGCCTATGCCCTTCGTGGCGGGACCCTGATGGAGAGGACTTGACACCCCCTCGACTCTTTCATTCGGAGTGTACATCAGGAATCGGCGGGTGTGGCACAGGCGGCACAGGCTGCACAGCCCCAGCATCAAAAGATTGCGCTACTAAAAATCGAAGGCGAGCGGGGGGGGTCTCTTCTCGCGCCCATCCCAGATCAGGGGGTAAACTTCGTGGCGAAGGCCCAGGCGTTGTTTGCGCCGGGGTCGGCAAGGTGGTCGTTCAGGTTCTGGATGGGGCCCTTCCCCGTTACGATGGCCTGGATGAAGAAGCCAAACATGGAGAACATGGCCAGCCGCCCGTTCTTGATCTCCTTCACCTTCAGCTCCGCAAAGGAGTCGGGGTCGTCGGCCAGGCCCAGGGGGTCGAAGGACTCGCCGGGGTAGACGGGGTCCAGACCCTCGCCAGCGGGCCCGCCGTTCACGCGGTAGCCCTCCACCGCGCCCATGAGCAGCACCTGGACCGCCAGGGTGGCGATGATGGACCGGGCGTTGATCAGGCCGGGGACGCCCAGGTACTGGAGGCCGTCGGGGGAGAAGATCTGGGCGCCGGCCTTGAACCAGGGGACGTGGTTGGTGCCGTCCAGGAGCTCGGGGACGACGCAGCCCAGCGCGCCCAGCAGGGCCCAGCGGGCGTGGATCACCTCGATCTCGCGGTAGCGGGCAAAGGTCTCGGGGTCGGCGGACAGACCTGCCGTATCCCAGCCGTAGTCGCCTGCGGCGTGTGCGTGTGCGTGTGCGTGTGGGGGGGGGGGTGTGGAGGGTCACAGGTCTGGAAGACGGGCGACTGGTGCAGGGGCCCATGGTGTTGATCAGGTCTGAGGACAGGGTGCAGGGTGGATTGAGCGCTGGCATGATGCCCAAGGGAAACCAAAACACATGTCATCCCGGCACTCGGTATGCATGAATGTTACCATGTGTCATGATCTGCCCCAGCTGCAAAAATCCGGCAATGCGGTTGAGATAAGGCCACCATACTCTATGACCCCTCCCAACAGCACCCAGCTGTAGTCCTTGGCCAAGCAGTTCATTTACCCAGCAATGTATTCCACAAACGCACCGGCGTGCTCTCCCGTCAGGTAGGAGGGGGTCGCGCCATCGCTGAAGGGGCCTGTGCGCGGAGAGAAGAAAGGACGGAAATCAGGTGATGCGACATGAACATCCATGCCAGATCAGCACAGCTTCCGAATCCGTATTGATTCGACCCTCGACTGGCCCGAGAGCGGCCCGGCCTGCATCTTGAGGTACCCATGGGCCGATGATAGCTCACCGAGGAACTTGGGGCGGTCGGGGCCGTACCAGGTGGATCCCAGGTTGGAGCCACCCTTGACGCTGGACACGGCCTTCTTGGCCTGCTTGGTCGCGGTCTTCTTCACATTCTTGAGGGTCTGGCGAGTGCTCTTCGCCGTGATCGTCTGCACGATGGGGAGGATTGGAAGCGTGGGTATCAGGTTGGAGAGCAGTTGGGTCCTCCTTGAAAACCCCACTGCACCGCAGCCTGTGCTGCGCCTTACCAGGCTGGACTGACAGGTGATGGTCTGCATGGTGCCTAAAATGGTGGTTCGCGGTCCTGTAGGGGTTGAGATACGAATGAAATGCGGGGTTTCAGGCAAGTGCGGCCCGGGTTGTCCTCGTGATCCTTTCGGATCCAGTGTATCCTTTACGCGCTTTCTTTCCCGGGATCTCTCCTTGTCTTTGCAATCCACCGCACAATCAGTCAAATCAGTTTGAGGGTGCGCAGCCCGCGCCCCGTGCAGCGGCTGAGCGCTGATCTCACCCGCACATAATGACACAAAAGGGGAGGAAATGCGGTACGCCTGCGTTCCAGACTGGAACCAGGATGCTTTGGCCGGGGAACGAAGGGGGGGGGGGTTGCCTACAAATCTATGGGTGAGGGGAGTCTGGGAAGGGCATGGAACGAGGACCTCTGTCCATAATCAACACGCAGTCACAGGCCCCACAGAGGGCTGTGCCCCGCGCCACTCAAGCATCTAATACTCGGAGAGGGCTGGATAGCATGCGCAAAATCGAAGACTCAGCAGTAACTCGTCAGGGTACATGGCGGGCGTGGAGGGGGGGGGTGCCCCACAGATTGCTCTTGGGGCCCCAGGTGTGAGGGGGACCAGCAGGGGGCGGGGCGCCGCCTCACCCTGCGGCGGCGCTGCCTTCCCGTAGGCCTGTGCGGCGGCGCTGCCTTCCCGTAGGCCTGTGCGGCGCCGCACGATCTCGCTCGAAAACTTTCAGTCGCCCGAGGCTGCGCGGCCCCATGCACGACAGCGGGCACCTTCCTCTGGGGAAGAGGAGCGTCGCCTTGCCGCTTGATGCTGCTCTGGCCTCCGGTCGCCGGAGGACACTCATTAAAGACTTGCTCGGGGCCAGGCGTCCACACCCGGGTCCCGCCTCGCCTGGGGCAGGTGACCGCGTGCCAGTCGGCAGGAGCATGCGGACGGCCAGCGGGAGGGTCCCAGGGTCGACCTCCTACCTCAGCGGCCCCAGAGGCCAGACCCCCCCGAGGTCCCCAAGCGCATGGACTCCAGGGCAGCCGTGAGGCCATCGTTGGCTGGAGAGGGCGAGCCAAACGCCCCGCTGCTGGCTGCATGACTCAGGCTGCCTGCCGGGCGCGCGCCCGGCGACAGGATCTCCTCCTGTGCGGGTGTGCGGGGCGGGGGGGGGTTGGGGGGGGCGAGCAACTCCATGCAGGAACTTTGGCGCGGAGGCAGTGGGTCCTCGTCTGGAGGGCGTCCACCCTGCCCGCCCTCGTCACCCTCCCATAAAATAGCAACGACAGCGACTACTAGCAGCAGAGCCCTGCATCCCCCAACACCCTCACACACAAACACCTGTCTGGGCACGGCCGCGTCGATGGCGACAAAGGCCCCCCTGATCTGGTGCGCGCCATGTGCCACGACGCGCTGGATGCTGGCCTCAGTCTCAAAGGTGACGAAGCCGAAGCCGCGATGTTCGCGCTTGTTGGCACGGTCGCGCGGCAGGTAGACGTCCATGACGAAGCCAAAGGTGCCAAAGTAGTCTTTCACGTCCGCCTCGCTCGTGTCCTTGTTCAGCTTGCCCACGAAGATGCGCGGGCCGGCCCGCGCCGACGCGGGGCCATGCATCGACCCCCCGCCGCCGTGCTGCATGGAGGAGCCGCCGTGCATGGAGCCGCCGGCGTGCACGCTGGTGCCGCCATGCACCGAGCCGCCGCCGTGCAAGGAGCCGCCGGCGCCGCCATGCATGGAGCCACCGCCGCCGCCGTGCAAGAGCCCGCTGCCGTACTGCAGGGAGCCGCCGCCGTGCAGGGAGCCGCCGCCGCCGCCCATCCAGCTGCTGGCCAGTGCGTCGGAGGCGGTGCGTGCCAGGTCCTGGGAGTACCCAGGCGCGTACGCGCCACCGCCCAGCGCGTCCAACCCGTGGCCGTAGGAGCCAAAGGCGTCACCACCGGCGCCGGCCTGGTGGTGGTACCTCGCGCCGGCGTCGCCCGGCCCCGCCTGGTGGTACTGCGCGCCCAGCGCCTGTCCGCTGGGGACGCGCAGCAGGCCGCCACCGGGTCCTGCGCCCGCACCGCCCTCCAGCGACCCGAAGCTGGCGGAGCCGGCCAGGCGTGCCTGGTAGGCGGCCTGCGCCAGCATGGCGTGCAGCCCGCCACCGGCGGAGCCGCCCATGCTGCCCTCCCGCGCCAGGGCGCGGTGCAGGCCGCCGCCGCCGGACGCGCCGCCGCCGCCGCCGTGCAGCGCGCCCAGGTACTCCGGCAGGCCGCCCCCTGCGGACGCGGCGCCGCCGGCGTCGAGGTAGCCTTCGCTGCCGCGGCCGCGCGGCGTGTGGTCGGGCGTGACCCCGGCGCTGCCGGCCGGCACCGCGCCGCTGAGCGCCGGGTGGCTGGCGTTGCGCCGTGCGGCGTAGGCGTCTTGGCTGGGCACATTTCCGCGTCCAACGGGGCGCACGTCGCGCCGCGGCGATCCCGCGCCCGCCGCGCCGGGCCCCTGCGCCGCCAGCGCGCGCAGGTACTCCGCCACGGCCGTGCTGCCATGCGCGGAGGCGCCGGCGCCGCCGCCGCCCAGCAGCGGCAGGTTGGGCTGGCTCATGCTGAGGCGGCCGGGCAGCATCGCGGCGGCCGCCGCCGCCGAGGCTCCGGCGCCTCGGTCTTTGGGCGTGGCGCGGTCAATGGCCACCTCGTTCCCGCCCAGGACATGGGAGCGCGCCATGACACGGTCCACTGCCTCTGCCCCCGCGTAGGTGACGAAGCCGATGCCGCGGTGCCCCGCCTTGCTGGGGTCCTTGGGCATGTAGGCGTCCTGCACTGCGCCAAACTGCTCAAAGTAGGCACGGAAGGAGGTATCCGAGACGGAGAAGGGGATGCGGGCGACGAAGATGCGGGTGGTGCGCGCCGAGCCGACCTGGGGGGGTGGAGTTGTTTGGGTGGGGAGGGGGTCGGAAGGAGAGGAGAATGAGGCCTAGTGGGGGGTGCACGCAGGGCTGCCCAGCAGGGCGGGCGGATGGCTCAGGGAGGCCGCTGTGCGGTCCCAATCGAGGCAGAACCTCCGGTCAATTTGAAATCGAACTGCACCATGCCGCAAACACAGGCCAGGGCGCCAGAACACGAATACGCAGGTGGATGCCCCGGCACAAGCAGGAAGCTTTCGACACAGCAGGAAGCTTTCAACTCAGCAAAGGGACTAACGCGCATCCTTTTGCGTGGTGCGTCCACGCAGGAGGGCCAGCCCGGCGACCCGACGCCCGGCCCATGAACATGGGGTTCACCACACAAACACACACACACACAACCCTCCCAAGTTCCCAACACCTCGCTACGTGCCGCCCCCACACCTTGCCCTCCGGCAGCGCAAACTTGGCCTCGCACTTGCGGCCGTCGATGACGTGCTCTGAGGCCACGGCGGTCCGGGCATCGCTGGGGCTGGCAAAGGTCACGAAGCCAAAGCCGCGCGACTTGCCCGAGTACCGCTCGCGCATGATCTGGGCGTCCTCCACGGCGCCGTACTGGGAGAAGTGGCGCGTCAGCGCAGAGTCCTCTGTTTGCCATGGCACCCTGGGCGGTGGGAAGGGGAGGAGTGTGTGTGAGGGGACTGGCAGAGGCCTGCATGCTGGCAAGTGAGCTGCCAGCTCCTCGACAGCCAGTGGGCGCCATGGAGAGGCAGGCGTGGCGCCCCCCTCCAGCAGCTTGCATAGTATGACACCATGGATGGTGAGCCCTGTTCCCCGCCAGCACTGAGGCAGCAACCAAGGGCATGTGCCCCACTCTACATCATAAGATCTTGGAAACGGTCCAACCCTCTCAACCCCAACCTACCCGAGGACCACTACTTTACGAGCGTCCACATCTGCAGAGGAGACCAGCGCCTCACCCTCCAACACTCCCTGCAGGCCCTCCCCCAGGCTCTCTGCACTGGACTCCGACAAGGTGGACAGCTGCCCCGCGCTGAGCAGGCCAACGCTGTTCCCAGTGGATATGCGGTGATCGAAGGAGATGGCCGGAGTTGGGGCGGGGAGGGGCATGGAACCCTGGGCTAGGGATCCGGCCTCCGTCCCGGGCGTTCGGGCCTCCAGGGCGCGTGCCTCCGGTCCAAGCAGATCAGGTTACAATCAAGGCCTGTGAGATGGTTGAAGGAAGGAGAAGGTGTGGTGAAGGATGGGAGCGAGGCCGACATCAGCCCCTCCTGCGCCGGGGGATGTCGTCGCCGAGAGCACCGCTGCGAAGCAAGGGCAGCGGCGCAAGTGCAGCGGGCGCAGCGAGATTGGGCGTCGTAAACGGTGGCGAGACCTTCTACTGGGCAACACGTGGTGTGGGGACCGCAGCAGCGCCTGGCCGAGGGCCAGCACTGCGAGTGACAAACCAAAGGGCGGGCACCCCTTGAACATGCCCCACCTTGTTCCTACAGTACTCGCGACACCCCGATGCGCGACTAGATAGTGACGAGCGCTCCGAAATTGACGGCCGCTTCAAGTTTTGACATCGCAACTTCTCCTATTGGTTGTCACATGCCCTGAACCGAGCAACCTCGCTCCCTCGTCGTTGAAGCTTGGTGGACAGGGGGTGCCAGCTGGAAAGTTTCCCGCGCATGCCGTGACACACTGCACCCCACGCAACTCGGTCCAAGACGGGGGCATCGGCCTCGAAAACTCTCTTCCCTGCCACACCGCATTGGCACTTGCACAGTGCATTAGTCTCACAACCTCGCCTGTGCCCATCGCTCCTCCCCTCGACCCAACCCCAAGTTCCTGCCCCGCAGCCTGCACTTTACCTCCCACTCCGGGCACCGTGCCCTCGATACATCTCTGAGCGCGAGTCAGGAGCACATAATCTCGCAATGCTGCGGCTGTGTCTTCAGCGTGCCTGCGCTGCGTCCTACTCTGCAGCGGCGAGCTGCAGCCCCGCTCCTCCCTGCGTCGCGACGTCTGCGCTGCGCCTGCTGCCCAGTCCCGGCCCGCGATCCTTTTCCAGCGATGCCGAGGCTGAGACGCGGGAAATCACCAATCCCAGGGTGCTGGAACTGGCGGACCAGATTACACAGCTCAACCTGCTGGAGGTGAGCGACCTCACCGAGCTCCTCCGAAAGCGCCTCAACCTCCCGGCATCATACGCCAGGCCGATGTACGCAGCTGGTCCCGTGGCCGCAGCACCCGCAGGTGCGTGGTGTGGGATGTGGGGCGCGTGCCTGGTGATGACTGGGCAGCAATGGTCTGTGATGGTCTGAGTTCGTCATGACCTGTGGTTTTCCTCATGTGCAAGCTCATCCTGCGAGGTACATGCGGGACTCCTGAATGATGCCTCAATCTATCCCTCACTCCATAACAAACCTTCTTGCAGCCGAGCCTGAAGCCCCCAAGGTAGAGAAGACGGCGTTCGATGTCAAGCTCGACGGCTTTGACGCTGCAGCCAAGATCAAGGTCATCAAGGAGATCCGTGCCGTCACTGAGCTTGGACTGAAGGAAGCCAAGGAGCTCGTGAGTCCAGGGTGTGGAATGTACCTCATGGAAAGTGCAGATGCTGGGCAGGGTATGCCATTCGAATACCTGCAAGGTTGAGCCAGATTCCATTGTTCTCCCTCTGCATTCCACGATGTATGAACTACCCCCAACAGGTGGAGGGCGCACCCGTCGTGGTGAAGAAGGGGCTGAAGAAGGAGGAGGCTGAGGAGCTGCAGAAGAAGTTGGAGGCTGTCGGCGCCAAGATCTCTTTGGAGTGAGCCCAGCCTTTGGGCAGCACCGGGAGGGGGAGTCCTGGACCCGGGCTGAGACTGGCGATGGCAAGGAGGAGCAGAGGCGCTCACAGACTCCAGTCTGGGCCTCTTTCATCCGCCTCGTGTTTTCACACCTTGTTTGCCATCCACTCCCTGTCGTGAGCCCCCCCCTTCATCTGCGATCCACTGCGCCGCTGGCCAGTGATGCCAAGGGAGGAAAACGGACCCGCCTCCCTTGAGAGGACTGAACGTCGCACTGTTAGTATCCTACAAATAGATGACAGTGGACATTTCTAGGTAAAGACACCCTTGGCGTGGGTTGCCCATTCCCGCCGCAGCTTGTTTGTCGCTTGCTCCGCACGGGCCTGAGAGAACGCGGGTCAGGGAGGGCTTGTCGAGCAGGCCAGGGCACCCTCAAGGGACCCACCCTCAACAACAAAGGGACAGCTCCTTACTTGAAGGTTTCCCACACATCAAAACCAGTGCGATATCCTGATACAGGGCGTCCTTCCCTGCGCAGCCCCACCTCACCCTCAATTTCTCAGCAAGTCGAGCCGCCTCGGCCTGAATGTAGTGCTCCACCGTCTGAGACTCGTCTGGCGCTGGTAGTACCTGGGCGAGGGACAATGAGGCATTTTGATGAGCATGGTGGGGGGCATTATGGCCACATTCGACAAAAGTGAATGCAAAAACCTCCTCGCAGGTTTGATCCTAGTCTCTTGCGCCTCTCCTTTGCCATGCTAACGAGCATGATTCACCCCAGCTCACCTCTGCTGCCGCCTCGGTCTCATCCCCAAAGCCAATGACGTCGCCATTGCGAAGCGGGCACGCATCTCCTGCAGATATACATATTGCGCAAGGTCAAAGCTGCGGATGCAAGTCCAGTGTGCCTTCCTTGCAATGCCGGTCTTCCCAGCACCGGCCTTCCCTCACCTTGACGCTCCAGCGCACGACCATTGAGTGTGGTGCCATTGCTGCTCCCAAGATCACGTACTGTCCAGGTCTTCCCGTCCCATGCTATCTGGGCGTGCCTCTCGGATACATTGGGGTCTTTGATCTGGAGCTGGCGGGGAACACGGGTGCGGCCGAGGATCTGTGCAGGTGCCTGCACGACCAGTTCCGTGCCAGCAGCAGGCCCCCGAGTGAGGCGCAGTGTCAGCAAAGCAGGCTCCTGCGATGTGAAATGGAAGTCGAGTCTTGTTTCCAGGACCTGCGAAGTCACACACACATAATCCTCCTTGAACAGCATGCGACATGCACATCGTGCCTGAGGGGTGTCGGAATCCGTCATCGGCACTACTGGCACACAGCAACGTCGCCACCAGGCCCTGCCGTCGACAAAACACTTCTTGAGCGTCGATTTTCCTGCTTAGCATCACTCTGAATTGTCAGACGACCCTTTTAGCTGCGCTGCACCCCGCGACAGCTCTTTTAGAGGGGCACAGCATGCGGCGCACATGTCTCGGTCACGGTGGTGTTTGAATCCAGCATCGCGGCAGTCTACCTACCGCAGAAGTTATGCCTCGCCGGGTGAGCGCGGCCGATGATTAGGGCTGCATGCCCTGCAACAAATCGGTGGGCCTTGTTTCTCCACGACGCAGGATGGAGGTCAAAACCTACAGTCGTCGTAACAAGCAGGTGAGGACCCAGCCGGCTGCATGGGCATCTGGCCTTCCCTGGGCAGAGCCTGCTAAGGTCACGGCCCCCCTCCACCTCCCATCGTTCAGGAATCCCGTCCTGTCCTCGTCGACATAGATGACGCCCCTACCTCCAATGAGCAGCTCAGTACTGCTGCATGCAGCCAGGCTGAGGAGCAGACCCCGCTGCCAGTGAAACCGAGGCCGGCCCAGGATGGCCGCTGGCGCCGGGGAGGTCCCGACAAGGAGAACGCTGTGCTCATACAGAAACAGCAGATGGCAGAGATGCGTCAGTACTTCCAGGAGGTGAGGTGCAGGGGCTGGATAATGGTGCCGTCCTGAGTGGCATGCCTTGGGCTGGGAGGGGGGTCCTGGACCAGGGCATGGGCATGCATGTACTCCAGGCCCCGCTCATTGAGTCGCTGCTTGGCTCCCCCAACACACCCCTGCTCCACACTCAGCACCTCCATTTGCTTCCCTGCACAAGGTGGATGCCTTTGAGCTGGCCGCAGAGACGCCCTCGCCGATGTTGCGGCCGCGAGCTCAGACCGTCGGGCCGGCCTCGCCCGTGCTTACCACGGCGCTGACAGCCAGCGAGTCTCTTCGGGAGCCGGCTCTGCGCGGAGGAGGGGAGGTCGCCGGCGAGTCCGGCGGCAGGCTGCCGGACTTGCGGGCCTCGCCGGAGCCTGCCGGGAGCCCCGCGCCGGCACTGGACGTGCCCGAGGGACCCCCCCCCAGCACGCAGCAGCGCCGCGCTTCCAGGGCTTCCGGCCTCTCGCGCCGCGTTTCATGTGCCCTCGTGGCTCACCCCCTGCCCGACCTAGATGCCGGAAGGTGATGGGGCCTGGGGTTAGGGCTGGGGCTGGCCGGCTTGGGGGAAACCGAGGGAGGCTGTGACACCATTCATGGTGGGAGAAGGTGCCACGCCTGGTGGCCGGGCGGCAGAACTCCCATCCAGCAGCGGCACACACCCCTTCCCACTGGCCCCCGCACGCCTTCCACCTCACAGGCGCTCCAGCGTCGGCGGCGCCCGCTGGGGCGCGGGCAAGGTTTGGCGGACCTCGCTGGCACCCCGCCTCAGCCTGGCGGGGAGCCAGCTGGCATCTGGGGTCAGCAGCGCCCTGCGGTGGGTCGGGGCGGTCCAGCCTCCCAGCCAGGCGGGGGATGAGGAGCCCAGCCACGAGGCCGCCACCTCGCCGGCGCCCTGGGGTGTGGCGAGGCCGTCGGTGGCCGCTGGGAGGCTGCCCGTCCCGAGCCCCATCCAGGAGAGTCCAGGCAGCGCGACAGACGAGGAGCCTGCTGGCGGGGATGGCGACAATCATGCGACAGGTGGCCCCAGTGCTGTGGGGGGATCGGGACCGCTGCCGCGGACCAAGACTGGGCGCGCCTCAGGGCTGAGCGGTGCATTGAAAGCGAACGACACATCGGAGCCAGGCGACGCTCTGGAGCTTGGGGAGGCCCTGCGGCGCTTGACCCTGGCGTCCGAGGGCCGCGCAGCTGGGGAGGGGGAGGCCGCCAAGACGGGGCTGGACCTGCTGCTGGAGTTTTGCGGTCAGACGGTGGGTGCGGTGACATGACTGACGGCACGAGAGTGTTGCTGCCTGGGGGCTTGTTGGACAGAGCGTCATCAGGCCTGGCAGGGACCTTCACTGCAACCTCGCACTCTCTGTCCTCATGACCCCCCAGACGGTGCCCTCCATGGAGGAGCTGCTGGGTCAGCACGTGGACCTCTCCACGGTGAGCAGAGAGGCTGGGGCTGGAGAGCAGCTACTCTGGACATGCCATGCAATGGAGATCACCATGGCAAGGGTTCTGCATGGAGTGGCTTGCAAGTCTTACCTTCCCTCACTTCCCAGGCCTGGCACACCTCTCGCGATACCCTGCGCAGGTGCGGAAGATCGGGGAGGGGACCTTCGGCGAGGCCTTCAAGGCCAGCGGCCAGGTTCTCAAGATTGTGCCCATGGAGGGGGACATCAAGGTGAGGCATTGAGGTGGGGCATGCAGAGCTGAAGGTTTTGGTGGGGGCTTGACTTGCCTGAGGCCACACCTCCCCACACGCACCGATTCTTCCCTCCTTTCCTCTGCACA
Source organism: Auxenochlorella protothecoides (assembly GCF_000733215.1). Classification (NCBI taxonomy): domain Eukaryota; kingdom Viridiplantae; phylum Chlorophyta; class Trebouxiophyceae; order Chlorellales; family Chlorellaceae; genus Auxenochlorella; species Auxenochlorella protothecoides. Next base: position 80,287 of record NW_011934210.1, read on the forward strand.
GGTGAATGGCGAGCTCCAGAAGCGGGCGGACGACATGCTGGGCGAGGTGGCCATCACCAAGACGCTGAGTGCGCTAGGCGACGAGGACGCGGCTGGTGAGGTGGCGGACTGTCTCGGGAGAGGGCTTTGAGAGTGCAGGCTTCGACTGCTGCATGCCCCATCAACCCCACACCATTGCCCCTGCCGCGCCAACTTTCCCTGCAGCCGCCAATTCCACGCCCGGCTTCGTGCGGGCGCTGGGGGTGGGCGTAGGGCGGGGCGCCTACCCGCCGGCTCTGCTCAGCGAGTGGCACCGCTGGGACGCAGAGCACGCCTCCGAGAACGACCCCGTGGATGTGTTTGGGCAGGACCAGCTGTACACGGTGAGGTTCTCTGGCTTTTTGTACACATTTGTGGGGTGGTGGGGCAGGAAAGGGACGCGGGAGGTGGCTCTGATGCTCAGAAAGCATGCATGTACGGATCACCTCGAAGCTGGCCCACTCGTCCACCCCATGGAACATCCCCCCACGATCCTTACTCTCCATGCCTCTCCCACCAAACCCCCAGGTGTTCATCTTTGAGGACGGGGGCAAGGACCTGGAGCATGCCACCCTCGACTCCGCATCTGACATCCAGTCCATCCTCCTGCAGGTCAGTGCTTTGGACTGGGCAGAGGTGCCTGAGATGTTGAGGATGAAGGCGTCCATGAAAGCAATCCATCGTGTGGCGGCCTCAGGATGAGCGACAGACACCGAGGGACTCCCAAACTTCATGATCGAGGCCCCCCCCATCTCCACCCCACCCTGCAGACGACGCTGGCACTGGCCGTGGCCGAGGAGGCGGCGGAGTTCGAGCACCGTGACCTGCACTGGGGCAACCTCCTGGTGAAGCCGGCGGCGCCGGGCGAGGCCCTGCGCTGCCGGCTACGCGGTGTGGAGCTGGAGGTGTGCGGCGGGGGCCCGCGCTGCACCCTCATCGACTTCACGCTGTCCCGGTTGCAGACCGCGGGCGGCGCGCTGGCCTTCTGCGACCTGGCCGCCGACCCGGAGCTCTTCGTCGGGCCGCGCGCCAATGCCCAGGCGAGTGTGGGGCGGGAGGATGGAGTTTTGGGGGCTGGGAGGCTGGGGTGAGCGTGCGGCAGTGAGGGATGCGCAGGGGGGGAGCGGCACACCCAGGCCGATCCCCTCCAACCCGCCGCAGGCCGAGGCGTATCGGCGCATGCGCAAGCTCACCGGCGACTCCTGGGAGAGATACGTGCCGGGGACGAACGCGGTGTGGCTGCACTACCTGGCCGACACCTGCCTCACGCAGAAGCTGGCCCAGGCGTGTGGTGGTGGTGGTGGGGGCGGTGTGCGAGCCCTAGTGCCCGGCGTGGCGCTGCGCCCGGGTGCACGCATTTGCTGGCGCCCCGCGCATTCCCCATTCTCAGGTGGCGAAACACTGCGCCAGGCACCCTCGAGCCACACCACCTTTCCCCTCACACATTCCGTCTGCAGTGCAAGCACACGCCAGCAGACAAGGTGGCCCTGAGGGGCTTCCGGAAGCGGGTACTGGCCTACGCCAGTGCCGGCGAGGCGGTGTGGGACGAGTACTTCAAGGGCAGTTGGACGGCCACCGACTGATCGATGACTCGTCGGCGAGCTGGCCTTGTGGCTCCTTGATGGATGCCGCTGCTGCACATACATCGATGTGAGAGAACGACAGGTCCTGTGGCGATGCCCCGCAAGGCTTCTAGCTGACTCGACCTCCCAGGATACCCTCCTCCCCTCCCCTGCTTGCCAACCCCAGATTCCCTGCTGCCTGCCTCCTGCAACGTGTCGGGGAGAGCACCTTACAGCGACTGGGCCTGCCGGGTTCACTCGGTGGTCTTTAGGATGTCCGAGTCGCCAGCGTCGGTGATGGTGAGGACAGACACGCGGTGCAGCTTTCCGCAGGCGGTGCCCAGGTCCACGTTGTTGCCCGAGAAGTGGTGCACGCTGGACTTGGAAAGCATGGCGTAGTACTCGATCTCGGACTTGCGCACGGAGGGGCAGTTGTTGGAGATGATCACCAGCTTGGCCTGCAGCGGGAGTGGGAGGGAGTGAGGATAGGCGGCGCCCTACACAGAGCAGAGGAGACTCCAAGCCCCGGAACGACGCGACACAGGACATCCTCGCGCACCTTGCCGTTGCGCAGGGTCTTCAGCGTGGTCTTGTAGCCCAGCGTGTATTTGCCGGACTTCATCACCAGGGACAGCCTGGAGTTGATGCTCTCCACCGACTTCTTCGACTTCTTGACAACCGCCATTGTATGGATGTTCTGTCTCCTTCTCAGCCTGCACAGACAGTGGGATGAATTCCGATGAGCTTGCAAAGTCGCGGGGCGGTGCTAGCGGAGAACGAAGGGCCCGGTCCCAGCCAAGCACTACGGCGGGCAGGTGGTGCACAGGGCCGGCACCAGCCCCGCCTGTCCAGTATGGTGCAGGGGCATGCCAAGCTCACCGTCGGCTCCAGAGACGTTAGGGAGTCGGAAAAAGGGAGGGATGCAGGGGAGGAGGCGCCCTATGTCGCCTGTGTCAAGGGGCTATTTAGAAAGATCGAATATCGCGGGGCGGCTCTCGCCCCGAGCCCCGAGCTACAAGCCGGGTCCTCCCGATAGCCCGACCCTCTTTTGTCAGGAGGGTTGATCACCATGGTGAGTGGAGGGGGCGGACTGGATGGCACCCACGGGCAGAGGTGTGTCTCCCGCGCTCACTCCGGCACGCACCCGATGCCACCCCACAGGCGCCAAAGGAGCAGAAGTCCAAGGAGGCCAAGGCCATGGCGGCCATGTCGGCCGGCAAGGGCAAGAAGAAGGTAACAGCTGGGATAGCGTGGCTGGGCACGGCCGAACAGCCTGCGGCGTCGTGCACGGAGACCGGAGGTGTGTTCTCGGGTGCCCAGACGGGCCCGTTCGTCACGTTATCTTCCCGCCCTATGCATCGCAGAAATGGTCGAAGGGAAAGCTGAAGGAGAAGGTGAACAACCAGGTCCTCTTCGACAAGGTGCGACGACGCCGTGGATGCCCCCCTTGTGTGGGCCCTGCATGGCTCGGCTGACTATCGGGCATACTGGATGCCAGCGGCCTCCGAGATTGTAGCTCAGTCTCGCACGCCCACCCCATCGTTCGCAGGCCACCTACGACAAGCTGCAGAACGAGGTGCCCAAGTACAAGCTGATCACCCCTTCCGTGCTGTCCGACCGCCTGAGGGTGGGTGCAGGGGAGGAGCAGGGAGTGTCGACGGTGTTAGATTGGGAACACGTGCCTCCTTATGCTTTCGCCATTCTTCACAAGTGTCACTTGCACGATTGCTGTGCAGGTAAACGGCAGCCTGGCGCGTGCCGCCATCAAGGAGCTGCTGTCCCAGGGAGTCATCCGCGTGGTCTCCAAGACCCACTCCCAGGAGATCTACACCCGGGCAACCAACACCGAGGCATGAGGCCCCGGATCTGGAGGCCTATGCGTGCTCCCGTGGTCGCATCCTGCCGCTGGATGTAATCTCATTTCTGACTCCGGCTAGGGTGTTGAGAGGGAGTGCACAAGGGCGGGGGGAGGGCCCGGACATGGGAGGATGAGGATTGTGAAAGGGAGAGGTGCAAGGGGGTTTGCCAGGTGAGCAAGGGAAAAGGAAATGCAGAGGACGTCCACCGGTGAAGTGGGTCCAGTATCAATGCTCGGTATGGAGAACTTGAGTATGGTCTTAGATACTCTCTGCTCACAGAGAACAGATCGCAATTGAAGCAGTGCTTGCCATTTGGAATGGCCCGAGCAGTCAGATTAGCCTGCACCGCCCGAATCAGCCTAGGAATGGAATGGGAGGCGTGTGCATGTACAAGGAGCCATGTAAGCGCATGGAAAGGTGCATCGGAGATTGGCGCGGTCAACAGTTCTGGCCCAGACTTGCCACAACAGACCTCGGCCGCATGCATCTGAAGGAGAGTCTTTTTCTGCAAGCCGAGCAGGACGTTGACAACAGGTGTGCTGGTGACTGATCAGGAAGTGCCATTTGTCCTCCTCTGCGGCCCCAGCCCCGCTGGGGCCCAGGCAGAAATGACATTCACTCGTCCCAATGACCATGCCCATGGGGATTGCCCCGATCAGTTTGACAGAAGGCAGGGGATCCTGAACAAACCCACGCCAGCCTTCCATCCCAGTATGTTCCTCTCCAGGGTTCGAGCTGCAACGTTACAGACGAACGACGCCACTCCGAACCTGGGGTTGCACCAGACTTGACGCGCCCCTCCAGAAGAACACACGCACGCAAGGATCTCATGAGCACACGCCAGCTCCACCTGTGCCGTCCAGTCTCAGGAAGCCTCGCCATTCACCGACATGCCACACCCTGCGCCATCACCGCCCTCGCTGCTGCGCCTGGCTGCCCACCAGCGGGTTGCTGAGGATGCCCGTGTTGGCCCAGCCGTCGCCCAGTGGCATGGCCACCGCGTCCGACAGGTACCCACTGGCGGCGGCCGCCAGGTCGCGTGCCGAGCCGGAGGCGTTGGGCGGCGCGCGCGGCGGCGAGACGCGCGCGCCGCGCGCTCCCTCCTGCGCCGCGGCAATCTTGTTGCCCAGCGCGCGCAGCATGAACTGCTGGCGGCACAGCGACCGCACCTGGTGGAGAGGGGAGGGAGAGGGGAAGGGGGGATGGGGGGTAAGTTACTGGTCCAAGCTTGGAAACCCACGTCCTGAACACCGGCAGGGACCTTGCCCTCCACCACCCCCTCACACGCCCCCGCAAGCGCCCGCCTCTCACCTGCTTCAGGTAGGCCTCCGGCGCAATGCCGCCCCTGTTCAGCAGGCCGTCCAGCACGTACAGCGCGTCCTCCGTGGCCAGGTCCTGCGCCTGCACGGCCAGCGCGGCGGCCGACAGGTCGTCGGCCGGCACGATGGCGGCGTCCGGCGCGCCTGCGCCGCGCGCGCCCCGGGCCTCCGCGTCGGCCAGCCAGCGCGCCAGCGCCGCGCCGGCCGCCGCCAGCTCGTGCGCCGTCGCGTCCAGGGCCAGACGCTCTGCCTGCAGCCGTGCGACGCCGGCCGCCAGCGAGGCGCGGCGGGCCGCCAGCTGGCGTGCGGCGCCCGTCGCCTCCTCCAGCTGGGCGGCCAGCGCGGCGCGCCGCGCGCCGAGCGACGCCGCCAGCCGCCGCTGCAGTTCTACGGCGGCTGCAGAGCGGAAGGCGGCCGCCAACGCAGCGGCCGTCGCCTCCGCCTCGGCGCTGGAGGGGGGCGGGGCGGGCGCGGGGCGGGCGTGCTGCGGCGGGGGCGCGCCATACCCGCTGCTGGAGGCCTGTGCGGCCGGCGGGGGGGGCGGGGTGAGGCCGGCCCGGCCCAGAAGCCCGAGCTGCCGAAGCCAGAGGCGGGTACCGGGGGCGGCGGTGTCGCGCTCGAGGCTGGGCGGGGACTCGTCCCCATGGACAGGGACTGCAGGCGGGAGGTAGCCCTGCGTGTGTGAGGGAGCAGCGCTGAGCGATCGGCGGCAGGCTGTGAGGTGAGACGGAGCTGCCGTCCCGATCCCAGGGAGGCTGAGAAAGCCCACCTCAAGCATCATTGGGCCCCAGACCCTTCCCGCCTCACACCCACCCTTGGACGAGAGGGTTGTGGAATGGCTCAGGATCCGAGGTGGGGGGAGGAGGCGGGGGCACAGGCTGCGGCGCAGGGCCCTCCGCAGTCACCGCAGAGAGGGGGCGAGGGGATGGGGAAGGCCGCAACCCTGGCTTATGGGCCCCATCAGGGGTCCAGCCCGGAGGCTTGGTGAAGAGGGGGGGGTCAGAGCCGAAGCAGATGGACATGTCCTGAGCAGAGGGCGTTGGGGCGTGGTGTGAATTTACTTCATGGCCGCGAGCACTTTGGGGAACACATGCCAGCCCAGGCCCCAATGAGGAGGTGCTGCTCAAAGCTAGCGATTAACGAAAAGCACGCCACTCCCATGCTGGCATGCGAGACCCGGCCTGCTGCACGCCATCAGCCAGACCAGCCTGCCGACCCACCTCTGCCAGGATTCGAAGATTTGACCCTGGGTACAGCCAGTTTTCTAGGTACAGGGAAGCCACAGAGCCGGATGGGTCGACCACCGAATGCCCTGGCTTGATCATCATGTCAGGGGTCGGCACGACATACACGATGGGGGGTGCCAGGGGGAACTGCTCCGGCAGCCAGACAGCCACCGGGATATTGTACTTGACTGTCTGTGCTTGAGGGGGGGTGTTGAGGGCGGTGACGGGGGAGGGCAATTGGGGATGGAAGTTTGCCACCAGGCCCACAATCACGGCATCCAATATCATTCTAAAGGCACACAAATCACTCCACGTTGTCCTTCCACCACAGCCGACCTGGTAGTACATGGGGATTGTGCCTTCTAGTAGGAGCAAACTCTGGGTCCTGAACAGAGGGACAATGTGCGAGGAGTGACTGCCTGCAGGCCTGCATTGAATGCTAGAATGCTCATGACCACAACGCATGCGTGGCAAGCTGTCCAGCAAATGTTTAATCCAGCTTGACACCAGGCAACACCAATCCCAAATGCTCCATCCATGCACCACGGGTAGGGGCACTTGATCCAAAGAATTAAGATATGCATTCCCTTCGACACGCACCTCCCAGTGTGATGAGTGTAATCGTCCACTTTGACCTTCAGCGAGGGTATCTCCTGCACACCCACGAACAAGTGAGTAAACATGTGCCACTGGGCCTCCCAAGCGTGACCAATCTCAAGCTAGCTCGCTGAGCGAAGCCTTCCGCTGCAGGAAAGGTGCTCCCAAGGAACAGGCAAGACAGAGCCATACCAGGAGCATCCAGGACATGCACCATGTCCTCCTGAAATCCATTCAAGACAGGGATGGAGCCTCCCCTCGCGCACCGTCAGGACCTCCTGAACTTGCTGCCGGACTGCAAACTTGAAGTCGTCGCCATAGGGCAACGCGTTGGCACCCGTCCTCCCCAATGCCTCGGACAGCAGGTACAGGGAGCCTGGTGCCATGGCTCGCCGCTATGACTGTCCAAGCTTTCACCTGGAGGCACTATCTACGTTTTCATTGTATCTGGCGCACCAAGCTTGGGTGGCCCCCTCGAGGCGCAGCGTCCCGGAAGCTGAAGGCTTCCCTCGCCCTCTAAGAACGCAAGGCTACTCTTTCCTGTGAGAGTCAAAGGTCAAGCAAATTATGATCGTATCGTTGCGATGAAATCCGGTGTTGCTTGAGACACCAGGTGCTCACATACCCTCGACACATGAGACCGACTGGGCGCGCGATCGAGCACCATGAAACCATTCCTGGCATCATTCAGCCCCCCCACCTTCGATAGACAACATACAATTACTTTATCCAGAGTTTTCACGATTTTACACCCGCGTTGTCGAGGGCATGGCTGTCTTTTCGGGACATCCAGTCTGCTGCGTCCCTCCCACTCTTTGGAAGCGTTCTCCCTGACAAGCGCAGCGGCCAGGATGCCCGCAGCGGAAATTTAGAATAAGGATCATGGCGTCATGTCCCTCCCCCGGATCGCACACCTCCACCTCGGAGTCAGGGGAGGCTGGCGCCCAGAGTGCGGTGTCGCACCGCGGCTCCGGCCAGCGCTCTCCACCCCCTGCCAGCGATTTAAACCCCGCGAGGCCCCTGGCTGGCATGCACCTGACCTCGAGTGAGCTGAAAGCTCATGCTACCTGCTTGGCGGCCCTGGCCCGTGCCGGCCATGGCACCCGCACCGTGGACGATGTGCTGGGCTGGGTGAAGGCTGAGCTGGAGGCCAGGGGCCCTGGGCTGGCTTCGGAGGAGGGCTCGGCGCCGACCTCCTCCTCCGCCCTCTCTCAAGAAGGCCCCGAGGAGCCGACCAGGCCCAGCGTCGCCCCGCCCCAGGGCCCAGCCCCCGCCCAGCTCTTCGCCAAGGCCACACACTCCAGCCACCTCAACTACAGCGACATCCTGCAGGCCTTTGCCGCCACAGCATCAGGTGGGAACACTCCCCCCCCCCCCCCTGTTTTGTGGTGGTATGGTGGGCACTGTCTCCATGGCGCGGGGTGGTCGCCCCGGACCTGCGTCCCCTTTGCTTCGGACCAGGGTGCTGTGCATCCCAGAGCCAGTGGCAGGCTGCTGTGTCCCGGCGTGGAGCCCTGTGCGAGGGCAGATGTTCCTCCTCTTCACCCCATGATCACAGAGTGAACCCCTCTGCCACATCCTCGCAGGTCTGGACCCAGAGTCCCTGGCCGACTACCTGCACAACCTGGCGGTGCTGTGCCATGAGGCGCCGGACAACGAGCTCGTCGTGCGGCCCAGTGTGCACAGCGCCGACCCGTACGGGGCATCCGGCCGCGCTGCGCCTGCCCAGGCACGCGGGCCTGCACCCCCCAGCCGTGGCCACCCACTGTCCTCGATGCTAGGATCGCAGCCTGGGGCGCCGCCTGGCCCCATGTACCAGCCCCGCCCCCCGGGCCAGCCACTCCCTCCCCGCCACCCGGCTCACGCCTCGCTCCTGGATGACGGCTTCCGGGGACACGTCGCGCAGCCCCTGCGCTCATCCTCCGACCCCCTGCGCCTACTCAGCGCTCTGGAGGAGCTGGAAAGGAGGGAATCGGGGCACGGGCCCCTCGCGCTGGGCGGCGGCCTGCACCTGGGGGAGCTGCCTTGGGAGGAGGCGCCGCCAGCCCTCCCAAGCCTGGCCGCCCACCTGCTCCCGTCGGAGAGCCAGGGGCTGCTGAAGACGTCGTCGGCGCCCGAGCACATGCTGCGTGGGGCGCTGGCCGCTGACAGCCAAGGCAAGCGAGTTGATGGGGTGCTGGGTGTCGTGGGGGTACTTTCGAGGGGGTGTACAGTTTAGGATGCACCCTTGCCACCATGGCCGGCGCAGCCGCTCATCTTACGACCAACTCACACCTCTGACGCTGCAGCCCCAACCCTGGCCGAGGAGTGGGAGGGCCTGGGCGCGAGTGTCGGTCTGGACCGGCGTGGGAGCTCGTCCTCCATATTCACCGCCCCGCCTACCGCCCGGGAGCAGGGCGCCACCGCCAAGCCGTCCGGGCTGTGGCCTGGAGCCAGGACCTTTGTGCAGCGTCGGGCCTCGCGCCTCTCCACACACTGCATGCCGGCAGAGGAGCAGTGAAGGGCCGGTGCTGGACGAGGCAGGCCAGGGGTGTCCATGCGGCAACCCCCTAGTACAGCGCTTGTATTATTCCTTATCAAACCCATGCTGGCCCGAGAATCGGCAGGTTTGGTCACCAAAAGTACTCCTCGACACACGGAGTTCCTCCATCTTTGTCCTGTCCGTGATAGTCCACCTAATACTTCCCAATAATACGCTTCCAGGCTTTTCAACTGTAGCTGATTCAATAAAGCTTCCTGAATATGGGAGGAGTACTTATCTAAGAAGCTACCAAGGGGAAGCATGCCGCGGATGTCCGGACTCCGCGATATGACAACCTTCCTTCGTTTGACTCCCGATGCACAGTCCCTAGATCAGAAGCCAGAGCATCGACTTGGAACAAGCGAGGCCTGCCCAAAATATATTTCTCGGATCTGAATCTAACAAAGACCCATGTCGGTGCTCCAGGATCTGGTCATGCAGAAAGGTGCGAGACACCGTGCTTTGACCGGGGCTGCGGGCACCATCCGGAAAGCGTACGCAGGCACCAAATGCAGATTAATGTCAGCATAATAGCCTCATCTAGCTCTCCATCTCATTATACATCTACTCCTATCCCCGTGCGATGTGGCACAGGCGCGCAGAGCTGCAGGCTGGTAGTGCAGCAGGAGGACACGGCGGTCCTCGCCACCGTGAGCCAGCTGGGAGGGCGTGATGCTGGGCATGCACCACCTGTGGCCGTACAGACCAGGTATAATTCGTAATTTGGACGTGGGGCCTCGGGGGGTGGGCACATTTTCAGTGATGCATCGATCGTGCTTCTGGAGGGTATAGGCGACCGGAAGCGGCGTGAGCAACATCATGGCCTCCACAGGCCCATCCATCTGGATGACATTTCGACTCTCGGCCCCTGATCAGGTTCTCTGAACCCGACAAGTGCGCATGGGAGGCACTCGTGGAGGCCTTCGTGGCGCTGAAGATGCAGGAAGGGTATGTCATCAGCCAACATTATGCCACATCCCCTCGCATCCATGGTGAGAGCAGGGTGGGGTGGGCAGCCACTTGGCCAAACCCATGTACCGACCTCGGTGCAGGGGATGTGGTTACCTTCTCAATTTCATTGCATGTTTGCCCATGCAGATATCCTCTGAGCCTGTGTGATGGCGAGCATGGCATGTCCAACTCCCAGACTTTCCACACGGCTTTTCCCAACCAGAATTATCACTTTCGCTGTCTGGGGGCTCGCTGCCCTCGTTGGACTCCATGCCTTCCACCTGCGAGCGCGAGAATGGGAGCTTCCTGAGCGACGTTTCTCCCTTCGATGCCAGCCCCAGCGATGACTCGGCTGCGGGCTTCCTCCCAGCGGTGCGTTGCCCTTGTGGCAAGGGTGGCCTTGGGGCCTGGGTCTGTGCCAGCTGGGATGGCGTTCCCTGCATGAACCGTTCTCCCCCCACGACCCTCCCTGCAGGACATGTCTGGGAGGCTCGATCACAAGAAGGGATGCACAGACATCCGATCCATAGCCCAGTACTTCCGGTACCCCATCAGCGATGCTGCCCAGATGATGGACATCTGTCCAACCGTCCTGAAGAAGATCTGTCGACGGCACGGCATCAACAGATGGCCGCAACGCAAGGTGCGGGGTGGTTGGGCATGGTCCCAGTGGAGACTGCGCTGGGCTGTGGCTTAGTCTGGTGTGGAACGCAGCACCCATGGTTGAGCCGTCCAGCCTGACCCAGCCCCTGAGCACCCCTCTCCACATCCCCACAGCTGAAGAGCATCGAGAAGCGGGTGCAGGAGCTGGCGGCCCGCGCGCCTGAGGCAGGTGCGGACCGAGCGAGCCTGCAGGCCAAGATCGCGGAGCTGCAGGAGGAGATGCATGCCCTGACCTGTGGCCAGCTCAGTCTGCCAAGCCATTGTGCTTGGTGATGCCGGCGGGGGCAGGTCCCCATGGTAGCTGAAACCCTAGGAGATGTGCTCACTCCTTGTATGTGATTGCTTGGAGAACTCTGCAACACGTGGAGTCAGCACACAGACACGCTGAGAGGGGCGTCAAGATTGCAGAGGGAGTCCCGCCCTCCTCATGCCTCCAGGATGTCGTCCCAGCGCCAGTCCTGGAAGACCTTGCCGGGGACGAACAGTGTGCGTGCCAGGGCCTCCACGCCCTCCGGATCGGGTGCCAGGGTCGGGACGGGCAGTCTGGGCCCCAGGCCCGGTACCGCGGCCGGCGACGCCGTGCCCTCCACCCCGGCGTCGGCCATGACCGCCGCCAGCACGTCGCGCTGGCCGGGGTCCAGCAGGTCGGCCTCGCGCTGGAGCGCGCCCAGCGCCGCCGCCAGGTGCAGGGCCACCCGCGACCCTGGCTCCAGGCGGGACAGGTCCACCTGGTACAGCACGGCAAAGGCGACCCGCGCCGCGGCCCGCAGCTGCTCCTGCGTCCGACCTGGCAGCGGGGTGTGGGGGTGGGATGGAGTGGGTGGGGTAATTACTGGGTTGGGATTCATAATGAGCAGGAAACTCTCCGGGCAGAGCGTGTGCATGGCCAGGTGCTCGGGAGTGAGTAGGGAGATTGACCACACGACAGCGGAGTTTCATGAATGGCACGCTCCGCAGTCAGGCTTTGATGCTGCAGGCTGGTTTAGTAGACAGTCATGTCAAGCCAACTCCCCCCCCCCTATCACTCACACACACACACACAAATCTCTTCAGTATCCACCTCCACCGCCATGCCCGGTGCAAGCCTTCATTCCATCCTGACTGCCCCTCCCAGTTCCGCACACAACACCCAAATGCTCGCACGCCCCCGCCAGCCCCCCGCACCGCAGCTCGCGCGCTGGTGGATGGTGGCGAGGAGGAGCAATACCCTCTGCAGTACCCACTCCAGCTGGCGCAGCGTGGCCGACGCGACGAGGCGGGCCACGCCGTGCAGCAGCGCCAGCTCAGTGCGCTCCCCGCCCCGGCCCGCGGCCCGGTCCAGCTCGGCAGCCAGCTCCGTCTGCACCGCCGCGTCCTCGGGGAAGGCGGCCAGCACCTCCGCCGCCGCCGACATGGCCGCCAGCAGGACGGCAGGCGGGGGCGAGGGGTCTGGATTCCCTTCCTCCCACTCCTCGTCGTCCTGCTGGCTCACGGAGCGCGCCGCCTCCCCCTGCGCCGCCCGCGGTCGGGTGCTCATCAGCGCCACCAGGAGTGGGATGAGCCGGCGCTGCGCCTGCGGTGAGCGACGAACCGGGGCGGCTGCGCTGTCAGCCAGACGCTCGTCCCTGCGCGTGCCCCTCACCCTCGCAGGTCACGGCACAGGAAGGAGACGGGAGGTCCCTCGACTGCGATGCCCATGTCCACCCGGCACCACCCGGCCTCGCCGCCACACACACGAGCGAGCCCAGCAACCGAGCGCCCTGCCACTCGCACCTGCCGGCCAGGCAGCGTCGGGGCCACGGCCCCAGCCAGCAAGGCCATGCACACACAGCCCTCTGCCGACCCCGACCCCACGCCTTCCGCGAGCGTCTCCAGCACCGCGTTCTACGCGACGGAGTGGGGGCGGGATGGTCGAGACGTTCCAGCGTGGGCATGCACTTGCATCGAGCGTCGGCGCGAAACCCCGCCACCCCTGGCATGCCGTGGCAGTCAGAAGGTGCCAGCACACACTGAACAGTCTTTCCAGGGTCCAGTCACCTCCCCTCACCAAAGATCTCCGGCGATCAATGGCGCTCGCTGGTGAAACGCCACCTCCTGCCACCCACATCTCCACCTGGGAGCCCTGCAGCCACCCAAAGACCAGCGCAGTCCCATGCTCCCTACCTGAACAGACAAGGCCTCCGCGCAGGCAAAGCGCACGGCCTTGGCGGTGGCGTGCGGGTGCTGCAGGGCCCAGGCCGCCCCCCCGCCCGCCGTCAGGCGGCGGAGCAGCGCCCCCGCCGCGCCCCGCCCGCAGTACGGCAGTACGCCTGACAGCAGGAGGGGGAGCAGCGCCGCCCTGCCCGCCGCGGCGGCCAGCGGGGACTGCGGCGCCAGGTCGCGCGCCGCGGCCGCCACGCGGGGTGCGGGGTGCGGGCGGCCGCCATCGCACCATGAGGGGAACCCGACTGTTGTGATGGGGGGCGGGGAAGAGAGTGGGGATATGTACGACACAAGCACATGCGGGAAACAGTCTGGGTACCAGGGATGGATGGGATTTCCGACGTTTGTAGGCTCGTTGCGCTGTGGAATGCAGATCCCTGGAGCCAGGCGGGGGCCACGCCAGCGTTGCTGCTCCCCGCATGCTCCAGGAATCCATCAAAGCACCCACACATGCACAGACACCCACATTCCCCCATCCCCACACCTGCGGTGTACACCAGGGGCTCGACTGCAGCGGCGGAGGCTGCCTCCCCCAGACCCAGGCACACGGTCTTGAGCACCGCCGCAAAGCGCTGGCGCAGTCCCTTGGTCTCCGGGACGGGTGCCACGAGACGCGCCGCGCCGACGACAGCAGGCACGATGGTCAGCACAAGGCAGTCCACCGCCGGCCACTCGTGCGCCGCGCCGGCGCCGCTCGAGGCGCACCACGCCTCGAGCGCGGCGGCGAGGACCGGGCCCGAGGCATGGCCGTCGCCTGACGCCGCACCGTCCCGCTCCTCCCCGTCTCGCTGCGCCCTGCCCGCCCACGGGGGGATGGTGGCGGCCGCCAGCCGCTGCACTGCCGGCAGCAGGCCCAGCAGCATCTGCAGCAGTGCCATGGCCTTTGAGAGGGGAGGGGTGGGTGGGGGAAGGGGAGAGACTGAAGGGGGTGTGGCGCACAGCTGAGGCAGCGGTGCTTCAGGGTCAGCGACTCGAGAAGGAGGGTGGGGAATCCTCGATCATGGCATCAAAGGCCCAGACCTCCACCCCCTGCCCTGCTGCCTCATGCACCTCTCCTTTCGCCCTTTCCACCCCTGCCGCATCCTCACCCGCCAGACGACGGCCCCGGAGGGCGCGCGAAGGACGGCGGACCCCGCCGCCACGCTTTCCTCGGGCGTGCCGGCCAGGAAGGGCGCGCGCGCCAGCCCCGCCCCCAGCGCCTCCAGCGCGGGTGCCGCCAGGTCCAGCAGCACACCCCCGCCGTTCTTCGAGCCCGTGTCCCCGCCCGCCGCCCAGTCCGCCAGCGCGGGCACAAGCTCGTCCTGCGCGGCGGCGGCCACCTCCGCGCCGGGGTCGAGCACGAGGTGCAGGGCAAGATCGCGCAGGCGGCCCGCGGCGCCCGGCGCCACACGCGCGCGGAGGAGCGCGCACAGCGCGCGCAGCGCGGCCAGGCGCACCACCGCCTCGGCGTCGTGCGCCAGGTGGTCGGCCAGGCCCAGCGCCGCGCCGGCCAACGCCGCGCGAGGAAAGAGCGGCGCCAGCGCCGCAGCCGCCTCGGCCACCAGCAGGCGCCGCTCCAGTGCGTCGGCGTCCGCGCCGGAGCACAGCGCGGGCAGCAGCTCCAGCTGGACTCGGGTGGGGGACACGGCCGACGCCAGGCGCACGCACGCACCCACCAGCATCTCCCTCTGTGCGTGGTTTTGTTGTGTGTGTGGGGGGGGCCTGGATGGAGAGGGGCCTTGTCAGGCGCGAGTTGAGGATGGGCAAGCGTGTAAAGGGGCTTGATGGGTAGATGTGGGGGGGACGCTAGCACGGCAGGACCACAGGCACGGGTGCGCAGAGGAAGCGGTCGGCCCCTGCTTGTTCACACCCCAAGCACCCCCCCTTCTCCCCCTCAGGCAGACCTGCTCGGCGCTGGGTTTCTTGATCAGGTTGAAGAGGCAGGCGGCCATGGCGCTGCGGGTCTCCAGCTGGGGGTGCTCCCGTGCCAGTGCCAGCAGCAGCGGCACCGCCTCTGTTGTGGTCAGGGTTGGGGGGAGGGGGGGAAGGGCCCGGTGATATCCCCATGCGTTGCGCAGCGGGGGCATAATGGCAGCCAACTCCTCGAGCGTAGGCCGGCGAAGGATCCCAGGAGAGAATTCAAGTCGGGCACCGGACGATCCTGCAAATATTCTACAATCCCCGCCATCGGAGGCCTCCCCCCTCCACGTCCGAGCCGGAGTGGCCCACTCATTGTGAAACTCCACAACACAATATACACCCATCAAGCCCTCCTTCAACGCACACACCCCAGCACACAATACTAACAGCTCACGCACCTTGTCTCCGGTTGATGAGGACATGCGGGAGCAGCGCGGGCAGGGAGGCCGCCACCTCATCCAGCGCGGACCGCGCAGCCGCGGCGGAAAGCGCGGCGGGGGAGCTCCCCCGCTGGCCCTTGCCCCAGCCGTCCCCAGCCTCCTCGTCCCCCGCTCCATTCCCCCCTTTCTGCGCCAGCCGCTCCTCCAGGTCCCGCACCCGGCTCGCCTCGAAATCTAAAGCGGCCTGCAGGCGATGCCCCTCCTCCGCCGCGCTTTCCAGCCGGCGCTGGGCCTCCGCCTCCGCCTCGCGCACGTCCGCCAGCTGGACGCGCGCCGTGCCCAGCGCGTCGGCAGTGGCCGCCAGCTCAGCGCGCGCGTCCGCCAGCTGGGCGACGGCGTCGTGGCAGGCGGCCAGCGCGGGAGGCTCGGGGGCCAGGGTCCCAGGCGCGGCGGTCTGCAAGGGGGGGACGCCGGACCCCGCCTCGGCGCGCAGCGTGCCCGCCGTCACGCGGTACCCCTGGTCCAGCAGGTACCGCATGACGATGTCGTTCAGGACGCGCCGCTGCGTGGGGTCCAGCCTCGGGGAGCGCGGCTGTGGGGGGGCCCCTGGCAGGGGAGGGTCTGTGTCTTTGTTCGGGGCCCCGCCGGCGGGCCCTACTGGGGTCCTAGAGCCGTCTGCAGGGCCGCCGCCGTTGGCGCCGTGATGCCCCGAGCTGTGTGCCTCCAGGTCCTCCCTGGCCAGGCGGAGGTCGTACTCCACCACCGCCAGCCTTTCCTCCCGGGCCCGCGCCGTGGCTTGCAGGTCCAGGGCTGGGATTTTGGGGGACGGGGGAGGTGAGAAAAGCTTGCAGCACGTCCAGGCTTAGGGCCACCTAAAACGAGAGCATGGTGGGTCCTCCAGTGGGATTTGACCGCGACACCTGTGACGTGCAGGCGCACACCCACCCAACCCCTCCCAAACCCCACTTCAAACGCTCGGCTCACCTTCACGCCCCGTGAACACCGCCATCTGCTCCGGCGGGAAGAGGGTGGGGTCGGAGAAGAGGTGCTCCAGGGTCTCCACCTCCGCCTCGCGCCCCGCCTCCCCTGCCTCCATGAGCAGCTCCAGCGCGGTGAGCAAGTAATTGCGCTGCAGCAGCCATTGGGACACCTGGGGGGGGAGGGGGGGGCAGGGCGCAGCTTGAATCAGCAGCCTGTGGGCGTGCCCCTCCCTGCAGAGCACCCGCCCATGCGCGCCCCCTACCCCACCTGGTTGGCACTGAGCAAGTGATCGCTGTGGCGACGCTGCACCGTCATCTCCATCTCAGGAATCCTGGGCCTCAACACGCGATCATTTTGGAGGAATTCAAGATGGACTCATCGCGCATCCAGCGAGGCGGGCTCCTGCACAGGGAGGAGTGCGCTCCGGCGCGCACTCCCAGCCATGGGCCGTGGCAGTGCCGCCAAGCTCGCACGCTTAAGGAGCAGTGGTGGAATGCTGCGTATTTTTGAGTCACCTGTTTCACCTTTTGTACTACATCTACCATCTGGTAAGCGCCAGGACGGGGGGTCGCCACATGCCCGGCCCCCCCGATCTCCGCGATCACCAGCTTCGTGGTTCCCAGCGCCTGCAAGCCGCCCACCGCCCCACCCGTCCCCTGTACCACGACATCCCAAACCTTCAGCCCTCCCCCTCCACTAATGGTTTGTGGGATGTACAGCATCAGCCGAGCATCGCGATCTAGGCCTCCACGGGGGCGGGCAGCGCCGCCACCTCCTCCTCCTTGGGCGTGAGGACGGTGACGACGTCGGGCAGCGGTGTGCGAGGTCCGACCTTTCCAGTGGGGTCCCACTCGCGCATGATCTTCACCTTGATGCCCAGCACGCCCTGGCGCAGCAGCACGTGCCGCACCGCGGCGTCGATGTACTCCCGCACAGGGTTGCCGCTGGACACCTGGTACCCGTCCTTGAACTTCATGGACTTGGCGCGCTGCGCGCGCAGCTTGCCGGAGACGATGACCTCGCAACCCTTGGCGCCGGCCTCCATGACGAAGCGCAGCACGCCGTAGCAGGCGCGGCGCACGGCCAGGCCGCCCAGCAGCTTGTAGCGCAGGGACTCGGCCTGGGCCACGGCGCACAGCCCGCGGTTGGCCACCTTCTCAGCATACAGCTCCACCGCGCCCTCAGGGAACTTGAAGCGCTTCTGGACCACGCTGGTCAGCTCGCGGATACGGCGGCCCTTCACGCCTGCAGGGCAGGAGGGGGGAGGGGGGGGGGGGGGAGGAGTTGAGAAGTCGGGGGCGGGAGGGGGGGACAACTTAACGAGCTGGGAGCACCTCCTGCCGGACAAGCTATGGCCAAAGAGGCAACGGTGAGCCTAGGGCAAGGTAGTTTGCCATAGCCTCAAGGGAGAAAGAGTATTAAAGACAGGCAGGTCAAGGGCCTGTCACGGATGCCGGCAGATTCAAGAGGGAGCAAGATCCCCAGTGGGGTCAAAAGGATGGCCCAAAGCCAGTCACTGCAATTATCCATCAATATGATGAACATCCACTTCTAGGAGCGCGCGGGTTCAGAAATATGAGAGTCTCCCAACCTCCCATGTCGGCTGGTCCCCAGCATGAGCTGGGCCGCAGCCCGCCGGACAAAAAAATCGAGATTCCGCGCTCGCCCCACCCCTGCCCCTCCGTGACACCCTCCCAGCCACTCACCAAGCACGCCCTGGGTGCGGGTGGCACGGATGATGATCTCAGTGCGCAGGGGGGTGACGCGCACCTCCACGCCGGAGTACCCATCCTCTGCCAACTCGCGGACCAGCAGCTCGTTCAGCTCCGCGTAGAAGACGCCATCCGCCACAAACTGCATGGAATTCGGGGGAAGGAGAGTATAGGCCCGGCTCCCTCCACGCCCTCAGAGGGCTCTGTGGCAAGTGAGGGGTCCCCGCCCAGAGCATGCCCCTCGCTCCTCCGCTCGCCTTCCTCTTCTTGCTGATCTGCGTCGCCATGGTTGCTCACGACGACGGGTGCAGAGGAGAAACGCAGATGGCTATCGCCGAAAAGGAGGGAGTCAGGCACCCTACCGCCCAGCTCTACCCTGCGGTAAAAGAGCCGCCCTGCCTCCAGGGTCTACTGCCAGGTCGATTTCCGTGATGTGGCACTGGGGAATGATCGAGCCACTGCGATAGCTCATTCACGAGGTCCAGAGTCGCTAGAGACAGCACTGACCTCCTTTAACACAACGTCTGAGCTCACCTCGATGTCCTAGGGCCTGCTGATCCCTCTGTCACTCGCAGGGCCCCGGCAAAGACCCATCGTGCACAGCTGGCCAGCTCGATTCGCTTTCTCGGCCGTCTGTAGCAGCCAAGAACAAGGGCTGCTGATTCAAGTCGCATTGGGGATCCAGGCATGGACATCCCACCCAACCAGACGGTGTACATCAGCAACCTGTACGAGAAGCTGAACAAGGATGGTGAGCACACAGGAAAAGCTGCTCTTGGCGATCAAAATCTTACCGAGAAGCGCATTGCCCATGTCAATTTGTGAATAAAATCTCACTCTGCTACACTGCGTAGAGGCCAAGAAGCTGCTCTATGCGCTCTTCGGCCAGTTTGGGAAAGTGCTAGACGTTGTGGTGATGAAGGGGGCGGCCTTGAGGGGCAAGGCTTGGGTGGTCTTTGCCGACGTCGGCGCTGCCACAGATGCTCTCCGAGCCATGCAAGACTTTCCATTCTTCGACAAACCTCTGGTGCGTGGGGTGGAGGCTTTGGGGTGGTGGATGAGGGTGGCAGGAGCCGAGGTCTGACGTTCTTGTGGCTGGTGCTTCGGGAAATTGCCGCTTCCTTCCTGTGCTGGATCCTGGCCCTGCTAGAAAGCAGCTGTCCTGCCCTTCATGCCATCTAGTGTATTGTGTCGGGATGGCTGCCCCCTTCCTCATGTTGGCATTTGGCGTTTGTGGCCAAGGGCTCCTGCACTGACCTATGCAACACTCACTGCCCTCACAACAGCGGCTATCCTTTGCCAAGTCCAAGTCTGAGGTCATCACCAGGCTAGAAGCCGGCAGCAAGAAGACGAAGAAGGACAAGAAGCCTGCAGAGGCAGCAAAGGACGCCGAGACCGCGCCTGCCCTCGCAAACGGGCGGGGTGCTCATGCCCCATCTGCGACCCCGGCGCAGCGCAGCGTGGACGTCGGTGAGCCAAACCAGACCCTCTTCGTGGAGAACCTGCCCGAGGCCACCACAGCCGACATGCTCTCCATGCTCTTCAGCCAGTACAATGGTGTGTGCCTGGAATGGGCCCTTCGATGATGAGGCTGGGAGGGCCGACTCGGGGGCCGTGCTCGGTATGACCAGGCAGAGAAGCAGTCTCGACTCTTCTGCCACTTGACAAGCTCAGTGGGAGCAGTCGCTGAGGCAGCATGACATGCATCTGTGGAGGTGCCCTGTTGGAAGACGGCCTACTGGTTACCACCACCCGATTAACCCCTCTCCCTTGGTCCACAACAGGTTTTGTGGAGATTCGGATGGTCGAGGCTCGGCCAGGCATTGCTTTCATAGACTTCAGCAACGATGCACAGGTGGGTTATAGATCCCTTGCTCTGGATGAATGTACTGTTGGTGCGAAAGTATGATTCTTGGTATCCTCACATGGCAATCACTGGGAAGATGCAAGGGTGTGGGCACAGTGCAACGTGTTTGCTGGTTGCCCCCGAGGGTGCTGCGAGGGACTACTCACGCGGATCAATCCAAGCCCATCCCCTCTGCAGTCTGGAGTCGCGCTTTCTGGGCTCAACGGGTTCCATGTGACGCCGCAGCATGCTCTGAAAATCACGTACGCCAAGCGCTGACGGAGTGCGTGCTGTGACAGTACTGCTTGATTTGGCCGCCTCTGCTTGTGCAACCCCTCCACCATGCCCTGCTTCCGCTCACCACCCTCCCCCGCTCCCAGCTGTGTAAGTCTCCCGCCAAGAAGTTCAACATCAGGGTTCACCAGAAATGTGCATTAAGCGGCTCAGATGAGGCTTGCCTGCCCGTTTGCGTGTCCCTCGCCGGACCCAGGCTGCTTGGTGGGGCTGAGGGCGGGCGTGGTCACCCTCTCCTCCAGCCCCTGCATGGCGCTGGCCATCCCCAGCGCCCCGCGCAGCAGCGCCGCCGACCGCGTCAGAGCCGCCGCGGCGTCGTGCGTCAGCGACAGGGACACGTCCGCCAGCTGGCGCGAGCTGGGGGCCCGGGGGCCTGCGCACCCCGCAAGCGACGCCCGCTCCGCCTCCAGCCGTTTCCGGAAGGTCGCCAGCCGCGCCTCCACGGCACACACGTCCTCCGCGCAGACGCAATCGTCCAGGGAGCAGCGCCCTAGCTCGGCTCGCAGCGCGCCCAGCGCGGCCGCCACGGCCGAGTCTGAAGCCTCCGATGCCTCGGGGCTGGCGTCGGAAGCGGCGGCCTGCGGAATTACTGGCGGCGCCGCCGTGGCCGCCCAAGCGACATCCGCCCCTCCTCCAGCCCGCCGACCCTCCAGCTCGGAGACGCGGGCCCGCAGCGACTTGATCTCCCGCGCCAGCAGCTTCTGGTCGGCCCTCGCCTTGGCGGCGGCTGCCGCCGCCGCCTGGGTCTGCGCCCGGAGCCGGCCCTCGCACTCTTCCAGCGCCGAAGCAGAGGCCTCGGCTGCGGCATCGGCGGTGGTCCGCTGCATCCTCAACTCGGCCTCCAGCGCCGT
Source organism: Auxenochlorella protothecoides (assembly GCF_000733215.1). Lineage (NCBI taxonomy): Eukaryota > Viridiplantae > Chlorophyta > Trebouxiophyceae > Chlorellales > Chlorellaceae > Auxenochlorella > Auxenochlorella protothecoides. Next base: position 101,147 of record NW_011934210.1, read on the forward strand.
TCTACCTGCCGCCGCATCCTCCGCCGCTCTCGCGGTCAGGCGCGCCCTTTCCTCCCTCAGGGCGTCTTCTGCTGCACGGCGCTGGCGCCGCTCGGTCTCCAACTCGGCTCGCACCGCCTCTACATCGTCATCAGCGGCACCTCCGCCTCCACGCTCGGCCACCTGGGCTGCCAGGCTTGCGATCGCCGCCTGGTCCGTCTGGATGCAGCGTGCCGCGTCTGGCGCACGAGGATGCAGGCGTGGAAGGGTTGGAAGCTGTGTCGGAGCAAGCTGCGGGGGGGTGACTCATGCAGGCAGGCAGTGACGCATAGGTGTCCGTGCTCCTGGCCCTCAACCCGCGAAGTGACCAGCGAGAATGGGACATTGAGGCTTCTTAATAGCGCACAGCAGTCGCCTTGGCACCATCACATCCCCCCTGTCCCAAACCCACGCGTAGAAATATTCCCAAGCTCCCACTCCCCACCGTGCAGATCGGCGTGAGCAGTGACGAGGGCACGTCGCAGCGTCTCCACCATCGCAGACAGCCTCGCCCTTTCTTCCACGTGCAGCGTCATGCGCAGTCGGTGCCGGGCCTCGCCCCTGTCAAGGACAGGCGTCTGCGCATGGGCACTGCCTTCCGAGCGGGGCCCGGTTTCTTGCCGCGCTTTGGCGAGAGCTGGGGGGGAGGCGCTTCCTGTGGACTGTAGCCTGGGCCCCAGGTCGCGGCTGCCGCTTACGGAAGCGAGGTCGCCATCTCTCCCCTGTCCTTGTTGGGCAGAGCCTTGCCTGTCAAGCTCAGCGCCAGCCATGTTGCCGCTGCCTTCACGCAGTCCAGATACCTCACCTGGCCCTGCACTCCCTGACAAAGATGGGGAGGCCAGGGAGTGGGATCTGGGCGCCAGCCCAGCCACCGGTGTCCTGCAGCCAAGGAGAATGGGGGTTGAAGGAACTCCATACGCATATTTTTCTGGGCTGCAGGGCTGCACATTGTCAAGTGTTGCGAACTGGCGGGGGGCCCATCGCCATCGCACCCTCCCCACCTGGTGACGGCACGGGCGGTGGTGTCCAGCTCGCAGAAGGCATACATGGCCGAGGAGTTGGCGATGGAGGGGACCTCCGTCAGACGCCAGAGCCACTGCTCCAGCTCCCACCGCCGCTGCTCTATGAGGTCGGGGCGCTGATTGACCCAGGCAAGCGTCTTCTTGGGTGGCGGGTCCAAGGCAGTCAGCGTGGCCGGCCCCAGCTCCTCCTGAAGCTGCCAGGGTAGTGGTGGGGCTGAAAAGGCCAGCTTGAAAAGTCAATCCGAGTTCTAAATGCATCAGGCTGCAGGAAAAAAAAAATGTACCTTCTGGTGCAGAGTGGTGAAATTGGAGAACCGCCTGCCCACACTCCTTCGACGTGGGGGCCCGTCGGGAGGGATCACGGTGACCTCCATCTGCATCTCGTGGTGGATATATGACCCTTAAATAGGGCTCAGAATAGAGCAATGTTAGCGCATGGGTCTGGTATGCCTGCCCTGCCCAGATTTGTGCTTCCCCTGGCGACCTGATAAAAGACAGACGAGTCGCCATCTGGGAGCTCAGCCAGGGACCAGGAAGGCAGTCGAAGTGTATACCTCCAAGCCTTTGCCGTGCGGGTCCCCATTACAAGGCGAGGAAAGTCGATCGCACTCAAGGTCTTGGGATCACTTATGGACCGCCTCCAGTGCTGGTGCAGGCTACGCTCCGATTGACTGCCTCCCACATCCACAGCAACGTCTTCTTCTCAAGATATCACTGAACGGCACTGCAAGAAGCTGTAGTGATGCACCAGCGCGTCGCGAATTTGTTGCGATCTGGACCCTTGCGGAATGGGAATCCACCCGCTCTCGTGGTCACATCGTGGGGGGCGCGGGGGGGCGGCAATGCATCATGCGTCAAAGGCAATACTGGGAGCGACAGGTGGGTGGGGCTCTGGTCGCGTGGTCCCTCCACACGCCCTCAGACCATGGCGGAGGAAGTGGGCTTCGCCCCGGACATCTGTACCGAGGAGGCCGGGTTGCTGTTCAGGTAGGGCTCCTGCGCAGCCACCGCACTGCTCATATCATCCCCCAGCACGAAGATGATGAGGAGGTTGGCCATCATGGTCAGGATGGCCCCTGCGGCAAAGGCCTCCGTGGAGCTCCGCAGTGCCCCGCTGGACGACTTGACAACGGTGAAGGCATTGTTTGTAACCACAAAGAAGAGGGTGGTGACCATGGCCAGCGTCACCATCAGGCCCAGCTTGTTGCTGCCGCGGCGGGTGTAGTAGGCCACCGCCAGGAAGATCAGGGTGAAGAGCTGGAAGAACACCGCCCACCTGAGGGAGGGTAGGGAGGGCAGCGGGGGTTGAAGGGGGGGGTCAGTACGATGAGCAGAGTGCACGGCAGGCTATATGCGATTGGAGGCATGGCGGTTGTGAGGAGCTTGCCAGGACAGAACAGCCCACGGCCACTGGTTGTGAGCCATGCAGGGTGAACGGGTCCTCCATCCACAGGCAGAAACTTACCATGCGAGCTGCGCGTACGCCGTCAGGCAGACATCTACGATGGAATCTGGGTTCTCCTTGTTACAGTTGTACTGCCAGGCAGAGATACCTGCGGTGGGCAAATAAATTGGCGCATGAGCTCAGCAAGCGTCTCAATTACTCGCATCGCATGGTAAAGGTCGTGCGGTGCCCCGAGACTACCCCTCAAGCCTCTAAAATACCACCCACCTCCCAGCAGAATAATCCATGCTATAATGTTGAGACCGAACAGCAGGGAGACAATCGTCGACCGCTGCATGTTGAAGCTTTCCTAGACACCTGGTGTTTCGTAGAGTGTTACATGGGTAAAGAGCTCTGTCCCTCGAGCTTGGTCAATAGTGGATTGGGGCAGCACAGTCCCCTCCGGAAGCATTCGGCTTGTCGAGGGAGAACCCCCCACTGCCCCCCCGGGACTGGAACGGGAAATGCAGCTTTGGAGCACTTACTAGACCCCATCACATGCAATGCTGATCTTTAAGACACCAGCACGACTCCACATACCTGCAGAGCGAGTCGGGGCTCCGTATGGCGTCCGAGGATCCCAGCGAGATGCAGACCCACGCGCTTGGGTCGAGACACCGTGCAGAGAGAGCACGTAATCGCTGTGTGTCCACGATGTACTTAATCAGATGGACGAGTTGATTGCCCACTTCGATGTTCACACGCGATAGTAACGCGGTGGTCGTCGTGGTCGCCTTCCTTTCCATTGGAATCTACACCGTCTTTCGCCTGGGCGCGAGGCAAGACCGGAACGAAGTAATGTGAGCAGCCAGCATCCTTGTCCTGCTGCGATCCCCTGGCAATTAAGAAGCTGAACTGTCGTTGGCTGAAAGATGGCGGAGGAGGGTACCAGCCCGGAGGAGCTGCGGGCAAACCTTCGCGAGTATGAGGAGCAACTTGAGCAGGTTGGAAAATGGTGTGGCACGCCCGCAGCGTAGACAGGCGAGTCGATGAACCTGCAGCCGCCTACATGGGTCTGATTGAACTTTGCACAAACCACAGGTTGGAGGGCTGCTCCTGGATGACCCCCACAACGACGAGTACAAGGGCATATACGAAAGCCTGACCGAGGTGTGCCAGGACGACCTTCATATTGGATACACAATTGGGCTCTGCGGTGCGATGTAGGTGTGTTCTAGATCAGGACTTGGTGTGGGATCCATCCCCCTCGCCCTCATCCCCTCACAGGTCATCCAGCTCACCAAGGAGCTCGTCGCCGAGGGGGGACCCAGCCCATCACAACCCCCGGCCCAGCCCCAGGCCCCCACAGCCGCGGCCCCTCTCATCCACCCCGCGGCCGCCATCACCACCGCCCCGGACCTGCGCCTTCCCTCCATCCTCCCCCCCACCGTGGCCGCGCAGATCAGGTCGGCCCGGCACCGAGCGGCGTTTGCGGGGCAAGCCCCCGCCGCCTGGGCCATCGGTGCCCCCGTCCAGGCCATCTACCGGGAGGATGGGCAGTGGTACAACGGCGTGGTGTCGGCGGTCAGCGTCTCCGGCAAGTTCATCGTCCAGTACGAGGGCTACGACCAGGCCGAGGAGGTGGAGCGGGAGGAGGTGCGCCTACGCGGCGCCGAGGCCAACGGCGGCTACACCGGCGTGGTGGCGCCCAAGAAGCGGAAGGTGAACGAGGAGGTGGCGCTGGAGGAGATGCCCGCTTGGCTCCAGATAAAACCAGAGGGTGAGTCCTGTATGGACTGGACTGGGATCGGGGGTGGTGGGAAGCCAGGGGGGGGGCAGGCGCACAGAGTCTGAGCAGGAGGATGCCCATAGTCCCGCACCTCCTTCGACCCCTGTCGCCCCTCATAATCTCATCTTCCAGACGACGAGAAGGTCAAGGCGAAGAAGAAGAAGCTCCAAAAATCGTACAAGTCGAAGCAACGCTTTGCCAGGATGGACGTTCAAACCAAGGAGAAGGCCAACTCATGGAAGAACTTTGTGTCCGGGAAGGGTGAGATCGGGGTTGGGAGCTGTGATGGGTTATGGTGGTATCGGGATGATAGGTTTCTGCGTGAGGACTGGCCTGCACGATCATCCTTAATCAGGGAGGATGGGGGCAGATGCCATGGGAACAGCTGGTTGGGAGAAGCATTCAAGTGCCTGCATTAACGGCAATGGGAACCCCCATCTCCTACCCCTGCCCTGCAATTTTCCACAGGCTCCAAGAAGAAGCCAGGATTCATGACGGGGCACAAGAAGGAGAGCATATTCAAGGTCCCCGATGGTCTGGGGGCGCGTGTGGGCGTAGTCGGCAGCGGCAAGCCCATGACCGAGTTTGGGCATGCGCGGCGGCACGACTTTGCCGCCGACGCCTGACGGACCGGACGCTCCTGGTTGGTCCTTATTTACTGAATCTACATACCCCCTTCCCTAGCTCATCTGCCCAACCATTACCCTGCTCGACACTTGGCTATCAGGGGAAATGTGCCAGGGGCGGGGGGCCAGTCACGCGTCAGCATGGTGCATCTGATTGGGCTCGGGAGAGTCACCTCCGCGCGCTCCAGGCGCATGCCCTCCATCCCACCCGCCCCTCAGCTCAACGCCGCGGCCACGGCGTCAAAGGCGGCCGGGGCCAGGCTCGTCTCCTGGGCCTTGAACACTGTGGCGACGCCGCGCTGCCCGGGGACGAACCGCAGCTCCAGCAGCAGCTGCGCGCGCTGGCCGGAGGGCAGCCCCGCCGCGCCCGTCACGTACAGTACCTCCGCGCCGGGCACCGACTTGTGCGCCATGACGAAGAGCCTGGCGGCCTCCAGGCTGGCCTGCGCAGCGGGCACGGCGTGGATGACCAGGGGCAGCGTCCGCGCCTGCTCCGCGGCGTCCGGCAGCGCCTGCCACTCGCCCACAAAGGCCTCGGGGCTGGTGCGCCCGTCCTCGCGCAGCAACGCGGCCAGCGGCACGGCATCGGCCAGGTAGAGCACGCCCAGCTGGGACACCTTGATGGCCACCTGCAGCGCCGGGGTCAGGGCGGGCGTGGCCGACGCTGGGTTCTGGACCAGGGGAACCCGCGCTGAGGCCGATGCGCCGGGTGCGACTGTGCGGGAAAGTGGGGCCAGGGTGAGGTGGGGGGGGGTGGATGGGGTTGAGGAGTGGGGTCGAGGCGTGGGCAAGGAACCGGAGCGCTTCAACACAAAGGCGGCCTTGTGCTCTGAGCGCAAAGCAGGCATCCCAGCCGCCAGGCCAGCACATACAACTCACAGGCATCCTTCCCATGAGCACTCGCATCCAGGGCATCCCCCATGTCCACCACCCCGGCCTACGTCGAGGAACCGGAATGGTCTGGGACTGGGGCACCAGGCCCCAGCCATTCTTGTTCAGCTGGATCATGAAGCCGTCCAGAGGAACGCCCGCCCCCGCATTCTCCAGGTGCAGCTGTGGGTTTGGGGGGCGAGCCGACGAGCAGGTGTGAGGGGCGCCCCTCGAGGGGGCCACAGAATGATGGCGGATGCCTTTCCTGCTGCCCAGGCGACGCCCTGGATGTCATCCCCCACCGCTGTTGCCACCCCTCCCAGCTTCCACTGTCCAGTGCCCATGCCCACAGTCCCCACTTTCCTTCCTCTCCCCCCCATTGTCCCTGCACAGAAACTCAAAACCCCCACCTGGTAGGCCAGCTGGCCGCCGGCCTCGCGCTCGACCCCACCGCGGATGACCAGGCCCTTGCCTGCCTCGGCCGCAAGGAGGACCGGGAGGTGGCTGGCGGCGCCAGGCGCCGCGCGGCCGGCGACCGCGCCGAAGACCGCGCCGTTGCTCACGCTGAGCCCGCCCAGCAGATCGAGGACGTCTGGCGCCCCGGCGGCGGCGTGAGTGGTCGGCGCCTGTGTCGGCGCCGGCGCGGCGGCGTCGGCGTCGGCGCCCCCCAGGTCCAGCAAGTCGCCGAGGAGGTCCGGGACGGGCGCGGGCGGCGTGGGCACGTGCGGCGTGGCGGCGGCCGACCCGCCCGCCGACCCGCCCGCCGCCGTCCCGCCCGCCTCGTCCGCGGCGGTGGAGGTCGAGCGGCTCACCCCCACGCCGCCCGCGCCCAGCTGCGAGGCGCGGCGCACGGCCAGGCGCGCGGCGGAGGTGAAGGCCGCGGCGGGGCGATGCAGGACGCTGGCCAGCGAGCCCAGCTCGCCCAGCAGCTCGGCGCGCAGGGCCGGGTCCACGCCGTCGGCGGCGGCCTCGATCACGGGGCGCGGCGCCAGCACCACGTCGCGCGCGGCGTCGGGGTCGGCCGACAGCAGGCGCCAGTAGATGTAGGCGCGGTCGCGCAGGTCGGGGCTGTCCGTCTCCTGCGTCGCGTAGGACAGCACCAGCTGGATCAGGGCCTGCGGCTTCTCGCTGGGCTTCCTCAGGAACAGCTTCACCGTGGCGGTGACCAGCGCCAGCTGCACCCCGGGCGACTCCTCCGGGAACCCCTCCAGGAACTGCTCCAGCAGCTCGTCGGCGTTGTCGATGCGGTCCGCGTACTCCCCGATGATCCACACCATGGCCGCCTTGGCCTCGGGCTCGTCCAGTGCCTCCAGGCACTCGCACAGCGGCGCGATCACGCGCTCGTAGCGCCCCGGGTAGCGCCGGAAGACGTCGCGCAGGACCACCACCGCCTCCTGGACCACGTAGGACACGCGACCCTGGATCAGGTCCAGCAGCACGTTCACGCAGCGCTCCGCGGCGGGCTCCAGCGAGATAGCGCAGCGCCCCACCGCGCGCACCGCCTTGCGCACAAAGTCCACGTCCACCTCGCTGGCGTACTCGCGCAGCTCCAGCAGCACCTTTATAGGTTTGGAATTTCAGAGGTTTGTCAGATGGATGGGGCTGGAGATGATGAAGAGCAGGGGGTGGCAGCATGTCATGGGGTTGGACGAGCCCAGAGGGATCACAGAGAGAGGGTTGAACCAGCAGGTTGAAGCCTCGTTTTCCCCCCACATCCTCTCCCACCCCCTCTTCCCCAAACCCCTACCTGGTCGATGTTCTTCTCGTCCGCCAGCTTGATCATGATCTCCAGCTTCTCGGTCTTGACGTAGATGGGGTCGTTGTACTTGCAGAAGAAGACCTTCACCTCGTGGGACAGGATGCCCGGCACGCTCTGCACGATGAGGTCGATGTTGCGCAGCGCCACATACTGGATCTCGGGCTCGGCGCCCAGCAGCGTGACCAGGGGCGGGGCCAGCTTCTTGTGGATGGCTGCGCGCGCGCCGGCGTCTTCGATGTACTGCGCATGGAGGTGGTGTGAATGGAGGGAGGAGGGATGAGGAGGGAGTTGTGGGCGAGATTAAAGGTGCCTGGGGGCATAAGAAATGAACTCCCCATCTCAGCCTTCCACAGTCCATGGTGTGGACCATGCACGACCGGACCCCCCCCCACACTCCACCGCCGCCAATCCCTCCCCCCCCCTTTACCCGCGCCAACAAACACTACCACCCACCAGCCAGCCAGCTCACCTTGGCTGCGTGCAGGATGAGCTTGATGGCCGACAGCACGACGGCGCCGTTGGCATGCTGCAGGCGTGCAGCCACGCGCTCCACGATGCCCTCGGCATCGCGCGAGTCGGCAGGGGTGTAGGCCGCCAGCGCATCCAGGATGAAGACCTGGCCCCACTCGCTGCACTCGTTGAGGGCGCGGAGGAGCTTGGTCAGCACCGCGCCGTCGATGACAAAGACCGGGCCGGAGGAGGAGGCCTGTATCTCGGCCAGCGCCGCCACCGCGTTGGCCACCACCATTGGGTTGGCGTCCCCCACCATGTCCTGCCATGGATCGGTCGGGATGGAGGGAGAGGGTGGGTGGTTTGAGAGCGGCCGACAGGAAAAGTGGGCATGGCATGGTGCCTGCCAGGCCCATGCCATGGAGAGGGGTGGCAGAACCTGAACCCCACACTCCTTGCCTCCTTGGCACCCTGCTGGTAGTCTGCACTCGGTGCCCAGCCCCCCCCCCCCCCACAAGCAACCAGGCACACCCTGAGCACGTCCAGGAAGCCGCGGTCCTCCACCATCTCGGCGGAGATGTCGTACAGCTTGGCCACGCAGACCGCGGCGGTCTTGCGCACGTAGGGGTCCTCGTCCTTCAGGCAGCGCTGCAGCGGGTCGCACAGGTACTCGGTGATCTTGTCCACCCGGATGCAGCCCATGGTGCGCACCGCCAGCGCGCGGATCAGCGGGTTGGGGTCTTGCGTGTCCTGGAGAGAGAAGGAGAGGCGGGCATTGAGAGGGGTGGTTGAGGGTGGGGATCAGGATCAAAGATCGGTGCGCGCCTGCTGTCTCGCACAGTGACGAATCAACATACCACCTACACATGTCACACGGCACGCCCACCTTGACAAAGGTGTTGACAGCCATGATTGCCAGATCGGGCTGGGTCTTGGCGTAGTTTATCAGGTACAGGTAGACCAGTTTCTTCAGCTCCATGTCTTCGGTCTGCATGCAGTTCACCACATCTGTGCAGTGCAAGGGGCGGAAGGGTAGGATGAAGATCGCACAGAAGGATTCTGCGCAGGGCTGAGAAAGGCTGGCAGTGGACAGGCAGAGCCTCGTGACAAGCGCCAGGGAACCAGCAAAGCAGTAACTCGGCGAGATTGGGGGTCGAACACGAAGATTACTTCTGACAATATCCTCTCATGACGAGACAGGCAGGCCTGAGAGACAGGATTCCCCTCTACTATGCGTGCCTGGGAACAAGGAGCTGACGTCCTTGCCCACGGTCATCGCGGCAATGACGCGCTTGACCGCGTTCTTCTGGGACTTGCGATCCAGGCTGTGGAGATCATTCTTGTACTCCGCCACCTCCCCTGAGGCAATGAGAGGGCCGCTCGGGCTGGGTGGAGGGCCCCACTGCACACGGCGGAACCGCTGCTCAGCGCCAGCGATCCCACCCCAACATTCATGCCCCGTCCCGCCCCTGCAAAGCGATTCTGGGGCGTGATCAGGGATGTGCCGCGTCATCCCCCCATCTCGCACCCTTCTTGGTGGTGGAGAAGAAGCGTCCGTCCGCCATCCCGGTGCGATCACTCCTACGCCAGCCAGGCAAGGTGGTGAGCCTCTGACCGTGCCAGGCGCTCGGCGTGTGTCCCTTCACTATCACGGTCTCAGCGGCCCCTGTCCGTCCAGACCGCAGAGGTGCTCTCCCGAGGGACCGGAGGTCAACTGCTCGGTGATTTTCGGTCCGACAGCACGCAAACCACGACCATGAAGGTTGTATATGTGAGCATGTTGCGAGCCACATGCAGGGATTTGCAATCCATAGGTGTGCTGTAATACTCCGTCGCATTGAATATGTAAACAGTCTATTCTCCTCTGCGCTTGCAGGCACAGCTCGTGGTGGGCGTGCCTAGGACCCCCCAGAGCGGGGCGAGGGAGGCGCACACGCCGGTGCCATGGATTTGGCCTCCATTCAGACGGTGATCGAAGCGGCCTCCAATGCCCTCGAGAATTCCCACACGCGTCTGGAGGCAGAGCGCACGCTCCTGGACTTCCGCTGCAGCCCCTCCCCCCTCGCAGCCTGCCAGCACATCCTCAGCCACTCCAGCATGCCGGCGGCCCAGTTCCAGGCGGTCCTGACCCTGCGAGACGCCAGCCTCCGACTCTGGCCCGAGCTGGGGGCCCCAGAGCGCCAGGGCGTCACCAGATTCGTGCTGGAACAGGCCCTGCACAGGTCTCGAGAGTCCCTGTCCCTGGTGCGGTCCCAGTGCGTCCTCACCGCCGCGCAGCTGGTCAAGCGCGGGCACGGTGATGCCAGCCAATCGGATCTGGGGCTGGAGGGCCTGGTACGGGGCATCGTGCACCGAGCCCTCTCCACCCGGGACCTGCATGAGCAGCGCACGTGCCTGGAGCTGCTGACCGCACTCACCGCGGAGTGCAACCCGCAGTCGGCCAGCCCCATGGAGAAGCCGTGGTGAGCCCTGCACCTGCTGAACCCTGGAACTTTGAGGTGGCCTGTCTGCCTTGTCGATGCAGCGTTGGGAGATTGGACACCCCTGTGGTCGCTTTGTCGCAGCCCTGCGCATCCTAATGATGAGCCTGTGCCCCTCCGCTCGAGGCCCCATCCCTCCCTCTTACCATCACAAACAGGAGCTGGCACGACAAGGCTCGCCAGGACTTTGAGCGCGGCGCCCTCGCCGAGGTCGCGCTGTGCGCGCTGCGCGTTGGTGCCGCGGCCGCGCCCGCCGCCGCGGCCCACGAGGACCAGGGCGTCGCGGCCGCCGCGCTCACCACACTGTGCGCCGTGCTGAGTTGGGGCTTTACCTCTGGGCGGGAGGCCCTGATGATGCACGTGAACACCCAGCTGGGGGACCGCCCTGGCGGGGATGGGAGCCGGAGGGGCCCCAACCGGCTGTCGCAGGAGGTGCATGCCGTGCTTTCAAGCCCGGGCGCCCTGGACTGGTGTCTGCACCTCTCGGCCGCGCTCAGGTAGGATGCTTTTTGGTTGTGTGTGTGGGGGGGAAGATCCTCGTAGGTTCCGGTGGCTTGGCATGCTCAGACAGGATGCATCTCATAAGGGGGGTTGGCAGGGCATAGCAGCTGCTCGGGTACCACTGAGTGGCCCCATCACATGTTGCCTGTACTTTGTCATTGTCAAGGGTATGACAATGCTCGATGGCTACCCCGCCGGGAGATGACGTGACCGTGCACCTGTCTTACATGTCACAAGCGGGCCGCCTCAGCACGGGAACCAAAGAGTGCAGACCTGCATCAGTTTCATCTTTCCCCACTGATCACTCCACAACATCCTGCGCAGCGGCCCACCAGCATGCGACCGGGAAGCTGCACGCGCCATGCGGCAGCTGGCGGTGCACCTGGCACAGACGAGCGAGCCCCTGGGGCCCCACCGCCCCGCGCCCACCTACACCGCCTGGTCCCTGCGCCTCGCATTCCAGGCGTGGCTGTGGCCGCCCGGCGCGGCGCTGGACCGCGCCGAGCGAGGCACGGAGGAGGAGTTCCTGGACGGGTGCAGGGTTGTAGCGGCTGCGGCCGCCGCCGCCCCGGTCTCGGCCCCCAGGCTGTGGGACTGGATCGAGCCCGGCGAGGGAACCCAGACCCGCATCGCCGCCGCGGCGGAGCTGACGTGTGCCGTGTTGTCCACGCTGGCCTCAGACCCACAGCGCGACGATTGGCTGACCGAGGCCGGGCGGACGCTGGTGGACGCCTGGGCCGCGCTCGCAACGGGACTGGAGGGCGTCCAGGGCGGTGCTGAGGCCGCGACTGCGGTCTTCGAGGCCGGCCTGCGCAGGGGCCTGGCCCTTGCTGCAGCCGAGGCCACCCAGGACGAAGGTGCGTGCGTGATTGCGGTGAGGGCCGGGCATGGCTTTCTGTGCGAGGCGTCGTCCCACCTCCTGCTGATTGTCTGCAGACTGATAAAGTGCTGCAAGTGTTGTTTAAATTACTGAGAGGTGCGGGCTGCGCGGTGCTCCTCGGAGCTATTCCCACGTCCTTACCAGGCATCCTCCGGTATTGGTCCTAGTTCTCACCACCGTTCCCTCCTGTCTTCCATATCCCCGTCCGCCCAGACGAAGCCGGCGAGCACGCCGAGGCCGCCACGCTGGAGCACGACCTCGCGTGCCTGGCCGCGATCGGCCGGGGCGCCGGCGCCCCCGTGCTCGCCGCCGTCTCGAGCGCCCTGGTGGACGCCCGGTCCCGGCTGGAGGCGGCGGTGGCGGCCGCGAGTGACCCATCGATCCCCCTGGAGCAGCTGTGCTGGCTGCTCCAGGTGGCTGCCGCGCTGCTGGCCGACGCGCCGGGGGCCGACGCCGGGGACAGCCCCGCCTTGCCCCTGGCCTGGGATGCGATGAGGGACGCGGCGGCGGCGGCCTCCATGCAACTCCTGGCTGTCGCCCAGCTCTGCGTCACGCACGGCGGGCACGACGCCCTGAGCCCCCGGTATGCTTTCTGATCGGGAGGTTGGGGAGGGCAGTGCCGGATGGGCCGAGGCAGTCTGATGCCTTCCCACCTCTGCCAGCCTGGGGAGTGGACAGAACAGCTCATTTTCATCAGGGCCTGACCTCCCGCCCGCACCCCACACATCACAGGCTGCTGGAGGTCACATGCGTGAGCCTGGGAAGGTGGGCAGCCACCTGGTTCCCCACCGAGGCCAGCCTGCCGCCCGCCAGCGGGGCGCAGGACGCTGACGTGGCGCAGCTGCTCGTCCAGCTCGCGAGGACGGCCTTCCTTGCGTACCCAGGGGAGACCGCCCTGCACAAGGTATGTGGTGACATGCTGGCGCACTCTACAGGGTCTGCGGGAGTGAACATGCTGCGCTTGTCCCATACAGCGGCAGTGCAGGTGCGCGCCGCAAGCTTGCCCCCCCTGTTTCTCCCGCTCCCGCACTCCCTTTGTCATTCTTTTCCGCCCTCGTGCTCCCCATCCGCGCCCTTCTCATCAAGCTCAAACCCTCCCCCTTTCACCCGCCTTTTCGCAGAAGGCCAGCCGCCGCCTGCTGCGCGCGCTGCCGACCAGCGCCCCTGCCGCCGCCACTCTACTGCGCTGCGATTCCTGGCTGGATCTGTGCCGGGCAGTAGCTTCCCAGGAGCTGCTGGTCAGCGCCGACGTCGCGCGCCCGCTGCTGTGCGCGCTGTGCCTGGCCGCCAAGGGGGACGACGCCGAGGGGGCCGCGGCCTACGTCCGCCACCTGGTCCAGCCCAGCGTCGATCGCCTGCAGGTGGTTTGGGGTTGGGCAGGGGGTCCTTCTGGGGGTGGGTCGGTAGGGGTGCAGCACCCGCTGGCGCCCGGCCGACGAGATGTTGAAGGGGCCGGGAGACGCGCCATTCACGAGCGCCAACTTCCAGACACGAGCATGCCATTCCCATGAATCATCCCCACCCCCTCAAAACTGACCCAGGAACTGGCCGGTGATGGCAGGCGGGACGTGCTCTGGCGCGCGGATGTCACGCCCCGTGTCCTGTTCTGGCTGGAGAGCGTGAGGGGGGCAATGCAGGGCACCTGTACTGCCAGCGTCAGGCCGCTGACCGGCGCTGCGCAGCAGCTGGCCAGGCCCCTCTCCCTCCTGCTGCCCGCGTACCGGGGTCAAAGCGAGGTGACCACTGCGCTCCTGAAGCTGGCGGCGGCGGTGGGCGAGAACCTGCTGCCCCTCGTCACGGATGTGAGCGCGGCATGCCTGCCGCTGCCCGGGAAGGGGTGATGGGGAGGGAGGCTGGGACAACGGGTGGGATGTGCTAGGAGCTGGGATCCAGCATGGCACTGGTCAGCAATCTGAAGTCTCATCTCCTGGCCGTGGCTCCCTTTCTCATGCAGGCCCAGGTGGCGTCCCAGCTGTCATCCTGGGGCCTGGATCTCCTGCGCACCCATGCGAGGCATGCTCAGGTACGCCAGGGGAAGACTGCAGGAACTTGCTGCAAGCTGGTGACGAGCATGTGACCCTGCTTGAGCCTGCTCTCTCTGTCACTCCATTCCATCAGCATTGCAGTGCCAGACACCCGTGAGGGTACTCTGTTCCCTGTGCACGCCGGCCTGTCCTGCTGACATGCCCAGATCTATCACCACCGCAAAGTTGGCAATCCAGGCATCAGCGTGTGCCTTCCTCTAAGGGAGCAAATAGCCCCCCACACCCAACACACCTAAACACACACACACACACACGTGCAATGCAGGGCGTCTCGGATCTGAGTGTGCGTCAGACCGAGGTGCAACGGGACCTTCGCGCTTTCCTGAAGCTCCTGGCGGCCATGGCGCGCAGTGGGTCGGCAGAAGCCGGGCCTGCAGCAGAGACGGAGCTTGTCCAGGTGGGGCGGCATAGCACTGCATGCATTTTGTTGCGCTTGCACACCTGCACCTGGCATGGCATGACCATGTGCATGGTGGAATCATCATGAGGGACTCTCTCTGTCACCCCTCCTCAACAAATTCTCAGGTTGTAGCTGAGGGGCTGGGGACCATCATGCCGCTCCTTCCCCCGGACCTGCCGGCGCACCCCAAGCTGTGCCACTCCTTCTTCGACACCGTTGCATTCATGCACGAGGTCAGTGAAGTGTGGTGAGAACCTTGTGCAGGCAGTGCTGCACTTTGGGCCGCTCTCTGCTGCAATACATTGTCCCCCCCCCTTGAGCACACCCTAACCTTTGATAGAGCACACCCACCAACCAGTCCCATATCCCATCCGCCACAGACCTTCCCCGGCGCTATGGCGAGCCTGCCGCCGCACGTGTGGGGCGCCCTGGTGGGCACCCTGTTCCAGGGCCTGGGCATGGCGGGGGGCGGCCTAGCTCTGACCCAGGTGGTCCTGGACGGTCTGGCCGCGCTGGCCACCTTCCACGTCAAGGATGCGCTGGCGGGAGGAAAGGGCGTCACGGACAGCAATGTACCCGGCCCAGGTGGGGGGGGTTTCAAGGGCTGGGCTGGACTCTGCGAGCAGGCCAACGCTGCTGTTTCTCCATGACCGCTCTCGCCTATCCAGCGCTCAGACCCATCTCCCCTTCCCACACCCCGCCCTCAGGTCGGGAATGGGCTGGCTGCCACTCTCCGCTGGCTGCGCTGCTGGTCCGCGCCCTGCAGCGCGTCGTGTTTGAGGAGCGCGGCGCGGACGTGGTGGCGGCAGCCGCGCCGGCCCTGCTCCCCCTGGTCATGGCAGAGCCAGAGGCTGTTCGCGCTTTCCGGGCTGACCTTGTGCACGGCATCGAGGACCCCCAGCAGCAGGTCGGTGCAGGACGTGGGTGTGCGTTCGGGGTTGGGAGGACTTGTGATCAATGCTGGTGCTTGGGTCCTGGCCTGCTCAGACCAGCTTCTCTGCCATGGGAGGTACAGAGCACCGGCTGCCTCACACACTCTGGGTGCCACACTATGCTTGATGTTCAGCACCTCCCTGCACCTGCTCCGAGACAAACAATGCTTGTGAACCCTCCCCATCCCCCTCGTCCCAGCGCCTGGTTTCTGTGGCATGCGAGAGCCTGGTCGCCGACCTACCCCAGGCCCTGAACCCCCGGGCCAAGGCCCGTTTTCTCTCCCAGCTGGAGAGCTTTGCGGAGGTGGCCCGTGCCGCGGCCCGCCGCAAATAGTAACGTGAAATGCCCGGGTGGCAGTGGGCCTGGCCGGTGTGCACACACCCCGGGGATCGGCCCCCCTTCCCTTCCCAGCTACGATGTACTGTGTGTCGCAGCCGTTTGCTCTGAGCATACAAGGAACAGATGGAAGCAATACATTGAAGAGAAGGAGGAAAATGGACTCGAGTACGACAGTGGGTTGGGTCATACCCGCAGACAGAGGGAGGGTCAGACGTAGCGCCCTCCCTTCCGTATGGACACCCTTCAGAAGCCGCCCGGCTTCCTCCAGCGTGAGGACCAGTTGCTGGAGGCGGAGGAGAAGAAAAAGGAGTCGTCCTCCTCCTCGTACTGCCTGTGGAACCAGGGCTCGGCGCGCCAGCCCTGCTGCGCATGCTGCGTCCAGGCCGTGCCCATGGGCCCGAAGGGAGGCCGCGCTCCCTGCCAGTGCTGCGCGGGCGTTTGGGACCTTCCCTCCAGCTCCCGGTCCAGCGCCCTCCTGGCAGCCGGATCGGTCAGCACCTCGTGCGCCTCGCCTGGGAGGGAGGTGTGATGGGATCGTGTGATGCACGGGGTGTGGACACGAGGCAGGGCCTACTGCGACGCGGACCATGAGGGTACCAGCAAGGCAGGGAGATGGAGCCTCCATGGCACCATGGCCCTGGTGACTGCCGTACACCACAAACATACCGACCGCGCCGGATCTCCACCCACCTTTGCCCAGCCTCTCAGGCCAACCCCCACCCCTTTCACCCCCCATCACGCACTCAGGCACTTGAAGAGCCAGGTGGCTGCTTCCTGCAGGCTCTGGCGCAGCTCGGTCTCCTGGTCCTCCTCTATCACCGCCCCGCAGGAGCCCAGGCTGGCGCGGCACCGCACCGCCCCCGCCGTCTTGTCCGGGTGCAGCTGCAAGGCCAGGCGCTTGAAGGTGCGGCGCACCTCCTCACCGCTGCAGTTCGCCGCCAGGCCCAGCAGGCGGTAGTGGTCCGGCGGCGGCGGCGCCTCGCCCTCGCCACCGCGGCGCATCATGCCGTTTGAGCGCGGCGCGGCGGCGCGCTGCGCCGCCGCCAGGCGCGTCTGGTAGCCCTTCTTCTCCGCGGGGGTCGCACCGCGGCAGGCCAGCGCGCGACGCAGGGCCTCGGCCGCGTCGGCGTGGCGCCCGACCTCGCCCAGCGCGGTGGCCAGGCGCGAGTGCGCCTTGGCGTAGCCGCGCTTCAGGCACGCGGCGCGCCCGCTGTCAGCCACCGCGAGCGCCAGCCGGCCGGCGCCCAGGTGCGCCGCCGCGCGGTTGCAGTGCAGCACCGCCGCGGCGGCAGGGGAGAGCGTCGGCGCGGCCAGCGCGCGGGCATAGGCCTCGGCCGCCGCGTCGAAGCGCCGCGCCGCCACGTGCTCGTTGCCCTCCGCCTTGGCCGCCAGGACCGCGCTCAGCCCAGCCCGCAGCTCGTCCACCTCGGCGTCAGGGGGGACGGGGACCAGCCAGCGCAGGAGCGCCGCCGACGCGGCGCCGGGGCCCTCGGAGCCAATTCCCTCGCCGTCCCATCGGGCCAGGCCGCGCAGCGTGCCCAGCGCGCCCTGCGCCCCCTCCAGGTCGCCGGCGTGGAAGTCGGCCTGCGCGGCGACCCAAAAGCGCCAGGGCGCCGGGGTCGCGCCGGAGCCGCGCCCGGGGTGCGGCGAGTGCACGCCGCGCCCACCCGCGGCGCGCGCGTCGGCCCAGCGCGCGCGCCGCAGCAGGCACAGCGCGCGCGCCGCCAGGAGCAGCTGCGAGTGGGGCACCGCGGCGTGCGCCGCGTCCAGCCGCCGCAGCAGCGACAGCGCGTCGGCGGGCGGCCGGGGGGCCGGCGGGGGAGGGGGGGCGGTGGTGGGGACTGACCTTGGTGACTCCCCAGATACCCTTTCCCCAAGGTACCTGGCCGCCAGGTCTGCGGGGACGGGGCGCCGCACCACGCAGGTCAGCAGGTCCAGGACCTCGTGCGCATGCTCCGCGACCTCGGCCGCCTTGGCCTGCACCGCCGGGTCTGCATTCGATGGAGGTTTTGGGGCGACTGAAGCAGCTGGAACAGCCTGCCGCGCTGTTGAGTACACGACCAAGAAGTAGTCTGGGACGTTGCCGAGCCACGCAAAGGATCGGTCCGCCGCCAAGAACACCACTGGTGACTCTGAACAATCACCTTGATCCAGCCACCCCTCTTCACTCTGCAGCCTGCCAGCCCAACAAAGTACACGTTCCCCAGACAGCCACCCACCGCCGCAGCAGCCAGCACCCACCCTCGGGGTTGCACCCAGCGGCTTCCAGGTCGCGCAGCGCACCCAGCGCATCAGGAAACTCGCCCATGCGCATGTAGCAAGTGGCCAGTCGGATGCCGCAGCGCACGTGGGAGGGGTCGTGCTGCAGGAGGATCATATGTAGGGGAAGGATGAGA
The DNA here is from genome assembly GCF_000733215.1 of Auxenochlorella protothecoides. Lineage (NCBI taxonomy): Eukaryota > Viridiplantae > Chlorophyta > Trebouxiophyceae > Chlorellales > Chlorellaceae > Auxenochlorella > Auxenochlorella protothecoides. Next base: position 119,039 of record NW_011934210.1, read on the forward strand.
GCCAGAGAACTAGCAGTGGCGACTAGGGATTCGGGCTCCAAGCTGAACATGCAGGCAGGTCTGTATCTCTAACTTGAGATGCACCCAGTGAGCGACACTCAGACGGATAATTCGGCATCTCGTCCCCATACCTTGAGGCCAAGGATGCAGTCTGCCACGGCCTCCTCCGGTCGTCCGATGCTCAGCCAGGCGGCCGCGCGGTTGGCGAGCAGCGGTGCGAGTTTGGCGCGGAAGGCTTCAGCGGGCCGCAGCGTCTCGATGGCCTGTTGCGAGGTGCGATGATGCGCGCAGGTGGGTCAGTGCGTTCATGAGGGGACCGGAAAAGGCGTTCCCTTTCCCTTGCACCCAGCCACAGTGCAGCCGCTCTAAGCCTTGGATCAGCAGCCTCGGGTACCTGTGTGTAGGCCTCCCGAGCGTCCTCCCAGCGGTGCTCCCCAAAGGCTGTGTTCCCTGCGCGCCGCAGCCTTTCGGCGGCGACCTCGGCCGCCTGCCGAGCCTCCACGATTGCGGAGTCTTCAGGCGGCGAGCGGGAGGCATGCCGCGCTGCTCGCAGCAGGAAGGAGGGCGGCTGGGGCAGGGGACCCGCCGAAACAGAAGACACAGGTTGTGTGGGGGATGGTGACTGCGGTGGGGACGGCGTAGGCACGGAGTGAGCCGCCTCCTCCTTCTCTGCGCTCGCGGCGTCAAAGTCAGCGACCGCTTCCAGGATCTTCTCCCAGGTGACGGTGCCATTCGACGCCCCCAGGCTAGCGATTGGCGCCGGCTTCTTGCCAGACCCAGGGGACTTGGGTTTTCGAGCGCGCGCTGGCCTGGCATCCTGCGCCGCCGCCCCAAACACAAATCCTCCTTCGCCTAGTGCTGGAGGCTGTGCGGCATCTGGCGGGGAGGCACTCGGGGCATCACTTGGGGCCGCGGCTGTGGTGAAGCGTGGCAGCGGGGCAGCCGTGGGGGCTGGATCGGCTTGAAAAGCTGGTACAGTAAAGGAGAAGGCCGGCTGTTCGACAGGGCCAGTACTGGGAGCAGCGAACGAGAAGGCCGGCTGCGCTGCGGGACCAGGATTTGAGGTACCCGTGAAGAAGGCTGGCGCCGCACCAGGGCCAGGGTTTGGGGCAGCTGTAAAGAAGGCGGGCGCCGCAGTAGGGCCAGGGTGTGGGGCAGCTGTAAAGAAGGCTGGCGCCGCAGTAGGGCCAGGGTTTGGGGCAGCTGTATAGAAGGCTGGCGCCGCACCTGGGCCAGGATTTGGGGCGGCCGTAAATAAGGCCGGTGCAGCGGCAGGGCCAGGGTTTGGGGCAGCTGTAAAGAAGGCTGGCGCCGCACCTGGGCCAGGATTTGGGGCGGCCGTAAATAAGGCCGGTGCAGCGGCAGGGCCAGGGTTTGGGACCGTGGAAGAGGCTGGCCGGGCAGCAGGGAAGGCAGGCGCTGTGGCTGCCTCTGTGGAGCCCTGGGTCATCTTACTGGGCTGCGCTCCACCTGGATCCGAGCCTGGCCAGCGGGGCGGTGGGTCTTCCCCGATCCTCACGCCCGTAGGCCAAGGTGGCCGGCTCCGGGACGCCACATCGGAGTGGCCAGCCGAGGTGGGGCGCGCCCCGGGGGTCTCGAACATCAACTTGGCCGCCACTGCATCGGCGAGCGCCTCAGCTGCAGGGTATGGCGACCAGGCCATCGACACGGCGCTGCCCGGGAGGCCAAAGCCCCCGCCAGAGTTCTCCGGAAAGAGGGGGGTGCGGGGTCCAGCCCTACCACCGCCCCCGCTGCGGTTCCCTGAATGGGGCCTGGACTTCCTTTGAGCTATGCCGGCGCCTGGAGTTAGGCCCATGGGGGGTGGTTGAGAGACTGCCCTCGTCGTCTGGATTCCACAGCTCCATCGAGCACGTGATAAGGACCTTGAAATTTACCATGGGCATTTACCTGGCGTGGAGAAGCTAAAGCCCGGCTCCTGTTCCGCTTGGGCCGGGATGGCAGATGAAGCCTCCCCCCCTTGCCTTTGCACCCTGAGACGAGGTCGGGACGTGAAGGCATTGCTGCGCTCTCCAGCTCCTGCTTCGGCACCAAAAGTAAAGGGGGCAGCAAAGGAAGTCCTGGGTGCGCTCTGGACGCCCGCATCACTTCCTGACATCCCGGCACGGCCTCAGGGCGAAGGGTTTGAGGGTCTCCTCTTTCGACACTTAGGGCCAGCAGCTACCAGGAGGGCCAGCAGCTTCAGGCATGGTGTTCGTCATGTCTGATCAAGACTGACATATCCACGAAGCGTTGTAGCTCTTGGTGGGATCAGTGCCCATCATCACACCTAACACACCTTCCTGCCATTTTCAATTCGTGCATCGCCCAGGCGGGAATCCGAGGGCGCGGAAGTACGCCCGTGTGCACGAAGCGAAAGCTCCGACGAGGGTGTGTCAGAGCAAACTCGCGTTGTTGTCAACACTTGGACAACATGGCGCTCAGCAACGAGGTCGTGTAGGAGCTCGCTGGGGCCCACTTCCGAACCTGCAGCAGTAGTTGACAACCAACACGGAGCAAAGTTCGAGCGGTGTCAGTGGGCCAGCACACCTCTGAGAATTGTCCAGCAAACTGGTTTCTGTCTCTGGTGGCTCAGCAAGTGAATCCAAGGGCGGTCGGCTGCTAGGGAGGGGGCGGGATCGCCATGGTTGGCCACCAGGTCATACTACCGGAGGGGTACAGGGACGCCAAGTTGGGCATGATCATCGCCGCAACGATAGGAGAGATAGTGCAAGGTGAGGCCAGGTCTTGCGTGCAGGAGCAAGGCGAGGGTAAGGCAATGCTTGGTTCGCCTGTGCATGTCCTTGACTGAGCGGCGGCGTCCAATGCTCAAGGTTGCCAATTCTCTCTGACTCTCTGATAGGTGGCCTCTTCTTCGGATGGAACGCTCTGTGAGTCACAAGAGTATGCATGATTTTTGGAGCTGACTGGATGCTCTGCAAGTGCTGAGTCCCTGAAGCGCTGCGGCATGTCGCCCTCACAGAAAGTGGTTGTTCATGGCTGGCCATTCTACTTGGTGCAGGGGCATCATGATAAAGGACCTTGGAAACTACGCTGATGGGTGCGACCCTGATCAAGGTGAGAGTGTTTTTGAATATTGCTATGGTGATAGGGGGAAAGGGTTAGGGACTGACCAATGTGCCAATGACCCCCAGAGCCTGACGAAAGCTCCTCGATTGTCTCATGCCCAACAATGCTGCTGCCTGCAGAAACGTTGTGTAAATCCCAGGAGTCCAAGCTGGCTGTCCTGTGGACAGTGGGCATCTTTGCATTGAATTGCGGGCCGGTGCTGGTCGGCTTCGTGCTCGACTACTGCGGCCCCAAATTCACATGCATCGTGGGTGCGTGGGAGGGCATGTGGTCTTTGAGGGTGATCATCAAGAGGGTGGTCAGTGGGAGCAGACGCTTCTTGACGTTTTGCCCAACCTATTTTCCTTCGCCTCGTTTCACAACCCCACACCCAAGCCCCCCCCCCCATGTGCAGGCAGCCTGCTCAACATCCTTGGCCTCATCCTGTTTGGCGTGTCCCAGTCTTCCGGCCCCAATGCCTTCATCCCGGCCTCCATCTTCCTGGGCCTGGGCGGCATCACCTTCCACCTGGCCCAGATGCACGCCTCCGCGCTGTACCCAAGGAAGCGCGGCATGCTCACCGCCGTCTTCGTGGCGGGGTTCACGGGATCTGGCATCATTTTCTACCTCCTGCTCCTGATATTCCAGGCAGCAGGCAGTACGAGGTTAGTTGCGAGAGGGGCCCCAGAGGGGTTCCGTGGGGCGTTTCTCTCTGGAACTCCTGTGCTGAGTGAGAGCATGATGATGCAGGGCCTTCCCACCAGCGCCAAAAAACACTTGAGAAACTCCCCCCACCCCCACCCCCCCAAATTTCTCCTGCAGGGCGGCGTACATGGGCGTGCTGATGGGGTATGCGGGGCTCTGCGCGCTGTGGATCCCGCTGAGCGCATGGATGATGCCAAACTCCCCCTTCCGGGTGGGCCAGGTCTACCTCCTCACTAGCAAGTGGAGGTTTGAAGTGCGCCAGCGCTCAGGTGCGGGCTGTGTGTGGGAGGAGGTGTTTGAAGTCTGGCTATATATCAGGGTGGGAGGAGATTGAGGTGCAGGGGGGACTGCCAAAGCATGCCACGCATGGTTTTGGGCTGCTGTGTTATACAGCGATGTGAAGGGTCAGGTGGAGGAGTCATGGCCCCTGACATGCTCTTGAGCAGGCTTTGCAATCAGACTGAGTTGTTCAGCACTCTGGTACTGCATCCCACACCACCCATCCGCAATCACCCACGCTGCATCCCACACCCTTTTCATTCGCCTGCCTCCTCTGCAGACCTGGAGATCCACTACAGGAGGACAACGTCGCTCCAGGATTTCGTGGCGGCCGGCGGCGGCGGCGCCGCGACCATGGCGAAGCCCCCGGCCCCCAACTCGCCACCTGTGGTGGAGCTGATGTCAGCACCGCCCAGCGGTCGCGATGCAGTGCGCTCCAACCTCATCTCAGCCGGAGTGCCGGACAGCAGCAACCCCTTCTGGCAAGAGGAGGAGGAGCACTCGCGGAGCGGCATCAGCGGGAACGGCGGGGCGGCAGTGGGGTGGGGAGCCTTCTCTGGTTCCCCGGGCCCGCATGGCGCTGGGCCTACGCAGGCCAACGGCAGCGTCTTGGGCGTCGCGCAACAACAGCACGCTGACCCTTACGCGGCGGCTGAGGGCGCTGCGCAGGCCGGCGACTCTCTGGGCGGCGGGCAGAGGCCTGGCCTGATCACGGACCAGGCGGGTTTGCAAGGACTGGATGGCAACCGGGGCCCCCCCAGCGCGGACCCCTTGACCGACCCCTCGCCCCTGCCGCATGGCGTGGTGTGGGGGCCCCTGGTCTTCGAGGCTCGCCGTTTTGTGGAGCTCCGCAAGCTGTCCTTCCTTGGTGCGCTGAGGGCTGTGGCAGCATTCGGTCTGGTTGGGGACTTGGTCGTGTGTGTGGTGATGCCCTGCACGGCACCATGGGAGGAGTGACACCCAAGCCCTGCATCCGTCCTTCACCCACCTCCACTCACCATCGCCACAGAGCAATTCAAGTCTTCCGAGTCGTTTGGGATGGGGCTCTTCTACACCCTCAACGTGTTCACCATGCAGTTTTACCTGGGTGAGGAGCAGGCATTGGAGGGGTGAGAGGCTCTGCATGCGCTTGTGCGCTGAGCGTCACCGACCGCATGGCACAAGAAGGGGGGGTTCACTTCTGTCGCAAGGGTAAGAACGTGCACAGCACACCATCATGCTGTTGTTCCGCCCACGCGCGTGCACACGCCCTGCCCCTGAAACCCCCAGGGACGATGCGACTGCAGCTTTCGAACAAGGGCAGCAATGCCGAGACCTACTCCAACTTTGGAAACGTGGTCGTGGCGTTTGCGTTCCTCCTCATCCCCGTCATCGGCTGGCTCCTGGACAAGAAGGTGTGTGTCATGGGAGCCTGGCTGAGCGGGCCTTGAGGCCCAAGAGGAGGGAGGGGAGGGGAGGGCCGGGCGTGGACATGGCAAATCAGTGGATGGAACGCCTGCTGGAGAGGCCTCGCGCCAGCGGGGCGGTCGGAGCCCATCGCCAGTTGCGTCGTTCCTTCCCCGCCTTGCCAAGTCTGTCCATCATTCACGCCGACCTCCCACGGGTGTATCCCTTGCTTCTCCCACAAACCCGCCCGTCCACAAACCCTGTTCAGGGCTACGGCTCCACACTGGGCTCCATCCTGGGCCTGAGCGTCCTGACCCTGGTGCTGCAGGCCCTACCCTCGCTCCCGCTCCAGGTGGTGACCATCCTGATCTGGATGACCGCCCGCTTCTTCATGTACGCCTCGTACTTTGCCATCTTCGGCGCGCTCTTTGGCTTTCGAAACTTTGGGCGGCTGGTGGCCGTGGACAACATCTTCAACGGCCTGTTTGGGCTGCTCCAGTACCCGCTCACCTACCTGGCCATCCATCCCCTGAACGGAAACTTCATGTGGGTCAACCTCGGCCAGGTGAGTGGGTGGGTGGGTGGAGAGGGGGTGTGGGGGGCCCCCCCCCACGCACCTGTCATGCCCCTTCACCACTGCCATGTGCATTGCCCCTGTTGCGTCATCACCCAGGCCCCTTGGCCCCCCTCACCCCCAACCTCCACACCCCAACACACCACAGGCGGCGTGCCTGATCCCGCTCTCCTGGTTCTGCGTGGCCATGTACCGCTGGGAGCGTGAGGACCTGGTGCCCATCCGGCCGCTGGAGGGGGAGGAGCTGCCCTGCGACATGCTGGGCCACCAGGAGCGCAAGAAGCTGAAGGACCTGCACCTGCCCAACCTGGGCCTGGGCGAGCTGAGGATGCCCCACGTGCAGCTGCCGGAAGCCATCCGGAAGCTGACGCGATCGGGGACGCGGGAGCGTGAGGTGGAGGTGTGAGGAGGAGGACTCCTGCGAGAACACGTCTGGCACACGGCTTCCACCCGGCTGGAAGCGCATTCCTCTTTTCCACCACCAATGACACGTTGGATACATGACGTTGTGAAACCCAGGATCAGAAATCATGGCTGGGAGAGCTGATCAGGTGGGAGGCTGACAAGGCGCTGACCTTTCATGGCCAGGAAAACCAGGACCAGAAACAGAGCAGTTTGACCGCGCCAAGCCATTATTCAGGCAGTCCTCCACACACGACACCGTTCCGCTCTCAGCGCCGCCGGTGGACGGGTCGCCGGCCCAGGACCTTGGTGGCTGGCCCAGGGAGGGGCGCGGGGAGCGACCAGCAGGCTGCCGCCAGCAGCCAGTGCAGGAACTGGAAGACTGCAGACGTCGCAGCGTGGGGAGGGTAGATGTTCCAAACACCCTGCATACGAGGAAGAGAGGGGGGGCGGTGGGAGTCAATGGTGGCTGCCCCGGTTGCCGAGGGGGGGTATGGGACTGCAGCTCCGCTCGAAATAGGGCAACGGAGGGCCATATCGTTGTGCACCAGGAGCCGAGAGTACGTCATGCTGGATGTGGTGCCGTAGGTCACACCACTGACCAATCTCATCTGTAAAGCCCATCAGCTCTAATGCAGTAATCATGCACCCACCTCGATGCAGAGCAGCAGGCCTATGCTTAGTGACTTGGGCAGCCTGGTGCGCAGCAGCAGGTACGGCAGCATGTGGAAGTACCTGGACGATTGGGTTTGGAAGGAGCTGCTGAAGTTCGCAGCACTACAGCATCAGCAGAAACGGGCGCAATGGACATTGGGGACATCTCTTGCTGGTGGATGCAGACCGCAAACAAGCGTAATACACAGCACGGCATGCCGCCTGATGCGCTACTCCCCACTCCCACCCTCTGCAGGAGGAAGGAGATGGCTTCCCCACACTGCTTCATAGTCGCACCAGCTGTAAAACTGGTAGTGCAGGGAGCGTGCCGACAGGATGCCGGCCAGGTTTGCAGTGAACAGAATGTAGAGCATGAAGTCCAACGACATGGGCGACGCCTCGGCCTCCTCCTTGGTGGTCCTGGAGAAGAAACGGCGGAGCGCGGGGCCCACCCCTCCCTCCGCCTGGAACCTGTTTGTTCAAGGAGCAAAGAGGGGGTTGTTTCAGGGAATCGCAGCCAGAATGTGCAGAACCTTGGCCCTTCTCCAAACTGCAAACATCGCTTCGGGATGCAGATCAGGTATGCTGCAGTGCCTCGTCAACGACCCAAACGACGCCCGCCTGCTCTCTTCACTTGCTCGCACTCCCAGGCACTGGTGAGGCTGCAGGTGTCTGATTGTGTCCCTTGCCCTCCTGGACCCAGAGCCATAGCGCATGCGGGCGGGCTCCCCGCCAAACATCTCATCACCACCACTCACCATCTGAACCTGGCAAAGGACCAGAGAAGACGGAGGTGCAGGGCCAGGAGGACCAGCGCAAAGCGGCGGTCAACAAACCAGTCGGCAGGCACGAACTGCCAGTTGACGGACCAGCGCTGCTGGAAGACGCGGGTGAGCTCAAAGGCCCGCCCCAGGTAGGCACGAGGGGCCACGGCGAGGAAAGGTCCTGCCAGCAGGGCCTGGAGCAGGAGACCCGCCGCCAGTCCCCGCAGCACGGGGAGGGGAGAGGCCAGGCGGACCAGCACCGCAAGCACGCCGGGGGCCCAGAGCAGGACATTCATCTTGATGCTGACTGCCGCACTGTACACGAAGATGGCCAGGGTCCACCGACGCGACTGTATTTGGGGGAAAGAGAGGAAAAGGGGGTTGGAGGAGGGGTCTTAGAAGGGGCCAGTGTTTAGCAGGCAGGCGCAATGACGGGGCAGGGAGAGGGGGGGAATTCGAGCCATGGAGTGGTGAAAAGATCAAATGAACACTCCATTAGGAATCAGAGACTGTGAATCGATGTAGCACAGCATGCGTTGGGGAAGAGGGGAGATGCGACAGGTGCAAACAGCTACAGAACTCGTGGACACTGAGGATATACAGCATCACAAAGCATGCCACCCAGCTCGTAGGCACAGCCACATAAGGGACCCCCCAAGAAAGCATCACCTGGAGCAGGAGGGTGGCGGCGTATGCAAGCAGCATGGCCCAGCAGTCATTGAAGAGGCGGAGGAGGAAGATGGAGTGGACGCGGCGCGAGAGGCACAGCAGGCACAGCGTCCAGGGGGGAAGGGCCCTGGACCGGATGTACAGCGCCAGGACGGCGGCCTGGGTCAGCAGGTAGACTCCGAGGAAGATCGCCTGGATGTTTTGTAGAGGGGTAGGGGTGATGTCTGGGTTTGGGTAGTTTTGACAGGCGCTAAGAGGGGTTCCCCCGCTTCCAACATAAAGTCTGGGCTCAGCTGGCACGATCGCCCCACCCAACCACATTCTAGAATAAGCAGGCCCTGTTGCCCCGCCCACTTGAGCCGCCGCGATGCTGCCCCCGGTCAGGGCCTGCAGCGCAGTGAACAAGTACACAAACCCTGCAGGGTAGACAAGCGGCCCGGTATCGCCCTTGAGCTCCTCATAGTTGCGCTCGCCCTGGAGGTGGTGTTCCAATGGAGAAGGATTGGACCATCCATGCGTTGCTTGATCATGGCTTGGAGGGGGTGGGAGGGGTTCCGAGGCGAGCCCTCCGGTTTGTGTCAGCAACCCCATCTCCAATTTTACTTAATACCAGCAGGCAGTACTCCCCTGGGCAAGACCAAATCTACCTTCACAAACCCAGATACTTCTTGCATGTAGGCGATCCAATCAATCTCGGTGTCTGCATGTGTTCATCATGGACCAGGGCTGGTCAAGGGCAGAGTCCACTGGGCACCAGGGGTGGACGCAATGCCGAAATGGCATGCGACCGCCCACGTACATGGAACTCGAGCGATGATGATGTACGATAGCAGCGCATCGCCGATGAGGAGCAGAGTAGCAAAGAGTGCGGCCGCTCGCACATCCCGGGGGTCCTGCAGACGCTTCCACCACGGCGTCGACCGTGCCATGGCGTCCCCGCTAGGAGCCACCCAACACTCGAGACTGCATGCGAGATCACCGTTATTCCATGCGAGTGGGGTGCATTTGCGTATTTCGGGGGAGCATTCCCACACTGACCTTAGACTGGCACAACTTCGATCACTTTTCTCCAAGGCCTCGATCGCGCGCGCATGACCGGTGCTCGAACAGATGCGTCTGAGCATCAGAATCTCACAGAGTGTGGATGCCACGCCTGCTGACGATATACTGCCCCACCTATGCTATTGTAATCTCCCCACTATAGCTGCAAGCTCATAACACTTTCTGCTCCTTGCTTCTCCTGGCCAACATGCGCAGCATTGGGACCCCTTTCTATGCAAAAATTGTGCAGAATTCCAAGTCACACACGTTCAGCTGGTCTTTGCACTGCTCCTGAATGATGAAACACTTCTCACAAATGACGTCTTGGCGCTGCTCTACTCAGCCTTCCACTCTCAGCAGCATTCAGATGTCTCCCTATCCCACAATGCCCCGGAGTCCACACGCATGTGCGCCTGCCGCTGCCGAATCTTGTCAAGAAGGCTCGGCGGTGTTTGGCAGAGGAAGGTGGCATGCTTTGTCGGACCCATACCTGCAGCGTCATGTGTAGGAACGCTCACGTGGGTATCCAGACAGAGATGCAAGGACTGCACAAGTGAAGCTGGAGCAGAAGCCACTGCTTTGTCCCTGCATGATTCTTGTCAGAGCTCAATGCACCATTCCAGCAGCAGTCGAGCCCCAAACGCACCGGATGCAGTGCCGGGCTGAGAGCGCACGACGGGTCGTAGAGTGTACTCTCGATTCCGTATCGCCTGCATCAGCTCATCCTCAATCGCTCGCGGCTGGGCGGTGTTGTCTTGCGGTCTCACATCAGGCTTGACCACACGCAGCTGCCTTGCGGCGGCTTGCAGCTCCTCAGTGGAGATAGGCGGAGCTTTTGCTGTGGTAAGGGGACGCTGCATTCCAGTCTTCTGCTCTGGTGGCTTGGGCACGCCTGGCCCCCTTCGTGATGCCGCTGGCGGTGGCGGCGGCGGTGGCGGTGGTGGTGGCATGGCTGGAGCCTGTGGCGGCCGGGGCAGCACGTGGGCTGATGGCGGCCGGAACACTGCTTGCTGTGACAGACTCGGTTCCTCGCAAGGGACAAGAGCAATGGGCCTCCCAGCGATGATAGAGGATGCTCGCTGCTCCTCTGGTCGCGGCGCATCCCTCCGTTCCTGATTCTTCTGGCTCGTAACAAGAGCTGCCTGCCAAATTTCTGCCTCTCTCGCCAAGCGCCGACCCTCCACAGCAGCAGCATGTGAGGCCAGGTCGCAGGTCTGCTGTGGACCCACCCAATCAGCGGTCGAACCAGGATCCAGAGTGGTGGCAGCACGCAGTAGCCTGTCTTTAAGCTGGGGGACCCTAGCTGGAGGTGCCCATCGGGCTGGCACCTGCGGCAGAGCCAGGATGCTTGCACGCAGGGACTGCCTCTCCGCCGGCCCTCCGACAGGGCACTTGGCTGAATCCTGCCGGGCCTCGTTGAGTGCTGCCCCTCCCTGAACCTTGAATGCCCCTCCCGATAGGGGTAGGCTTGAAGGCTGGCCATGTGCCGCCCGTGCCAGCGGCCCCACAGGGATGTCCAATGCACCACGGTCCCTGCATGCCGCAGGCTGCACGTTTGTGCCTGGGAAGGTGGCCGGTGGAGGCCCAACGCCGTCGCGGCGAGGATATACGGAGTCACTGGATGACTCACGCACAGAAGCCACTGCGAGGGGTCCCCTCCTCGGCCCATGCGCATGCGGCTGCAGATGCTTCGGCAGTGTTGGGAGACCCGGGGCTGCTGTGAGCACTCTGGGCGCCTGGATGGGTGCTGGGCGGCTCAGGGCAGGAAGACCTGCATCAGCCCCGCAAAATTGGCTAGGAGGCGGACCTCCGAACGCCACAGGCAGGGGTTCGGCCCAGGAAGGCCGTATCCGAAGGTGCCTGGGGACGGGGATGTAGCGTGCTGGGGAGGCGTCCCCTGCAGTTGAACAGGGAAGGGCGACCGATTGAGTGGAGGCAGCATGCTGTTAAGAGACGCCTGGAGGTCCTGTATTGCTGGTCCAAATCTGTGCGAGGGCGATGGACCCGAACCCCCACCTGATTCTGATGAAGGAACTGTGCCTGGAGCAGTGTTGTACACCTCCAACCCCCGCCGCATGGGCCCAGTATCTGCAACGCCGAAGGTGCAGCATAGGAGAAGGGCTGTATGCACAACCTGTGGCAGACCAAGGGCATGCATTCCTTGCAACGTGTGACCACCTCTCACCCATGTTCGGAGTATCCACCAAGGACCTCTCCGCTGCTTTCCGCTTCCCGATCCTCTTCCTGTGACCGGCCAAGCTCGAGCGGGATGGAATCTCTAGATGCGAGTGCTCTCTCGACAAATTCACTAAAAGGTGAAAGTCGAGGCTGCAGGTGCAAGTGCACCGGCTGGCGAAAGCTGCTCCTCGCGCTTCCAAAAAATCTTGGAAGGGTGACGCAGGTCGGACATTTGTAAAGTTTTGGAAGCTCCCCCACCCGCGACGCGTCTCGGAGTACTCCAATGATCATCAGCAGTGAACGGTATTATACCTAATCTAAGCTGTCTGCGCAAAGTATTTGAGCGCAAACCTAGGCGTCTGCCTTTCAGTTCCTTACTTACTGCGACGTCAAACTCCGCCACAGCTCCGCAGTGCACATTTTGTCGAGCTACGCCTGCACGACCGTATCCCCTCCTCACATTTCAGTTCCTGGAGTAGGACTGCTGGCAATAGCTTTGCATTGTCTGCGTCGGCCTGCACCCCGGCCACCACCACTTGTGCCAGAGCGTAGCCACCTGGGCACTTGCCGGAGCACTCCCCCAAGGCTGCAAGCATGCGTCTGCTGCGGGCAGCCCCAGCAGTCCTGTTATTTCTCGCCATATCCCTCGCGGCGTCTGCCTCCGCCCAGGTACGCGGGGCCGTCTGGTGTAGCGCCTGGTGTTGCTGGCCATGCGCTGACGACCCATGGTGACGGCACCTGTGCAAAGTGCCCAACCCTTTTCCCTGCCTCTTCAACCCTGCAGACTAACAGCTGCAGTGCACAGGGCCTCTCTGGCTCCTGCAACTCCTGCGTCTGCTGCTGCTATGCCGCGAGTGCAGGCTTCGTCACCTACACGCCATCGGACTCTTGCACCTGCAACCGAGAGGTGGACTCCTCCCGCGTCAACACCACTGTCGTCATCAGGTGCTGGGCGTCGGACATTGCACTGGCCGCGCAGCTGCGGGGCACGAATTCTTGGTGTGCACCCTGGCACAGAGTGTCTGCCAAGCTGGCCCATCATCTGTTCGTCTCAACAACCCTCGCCCCCGCCCACCTTCCACCCCGCGCAGCGTCATGGTCGTCTTTGCTGCCCTGCTGGCGAGCCTCTACTTCTCCGGGTCCCTGTGCGCCATGACGCCCTTTCCACGCAACCAGCGCCTCGTCAGCACCATGCTGCCCCCTCTCACCGCCACACACCACCGGGGTTACTAGACCCCCAGGCTCAACCTCAGACCGTGCTCGGGGCTCAGTCAATGGTAACCGACAACCCATGCGCGCATATATGACTTTGATCCTTTGCACAAGTTTCCCTGCGCACTGCTTGCATCGACATTTCCCCCTTCCCTGCCTGAAAAGCCAGACTCCTCACCAAACCTGCTGTGAAGACGCTCGACGCGGGCAGACTGCGGTGCTTCACTCGGCCTGCATGCACGACAACCCTACACCACTGCCCTTCACAGCGCCAGCGTGGTGTTACACATGCTCGGTGCAGACAGAGAAAGGGGAAGGGCTCCCGACGGGGAGCTCCATCGGTGGATACGCTGGGGTGCACACGTTGACAAAGGAATCGTTCAGACGCTCAAATCCATAAAAAAGGGGCCCGAGCCAACGCAGGCGGTGCCCCAAGCACGCGTGCTTGCTTGCGATAAGGGAGATCGTGGGGGCCTGGCTTTTGCTGCTTTGCGCCACGCCGACGATCGGGCGGGGGCGACGGGTGCACTCCTCGCCACACCCATCGGCACAGCGACAGGACCTCATCTGACACCTCTTCAGGTGGAGAAGATGGAGGGCGCGTCGCGCTTCACGCCCATCACGCTCAGCGCGGTGCCTGCGATGTGGGAGGCGGTGAGCCCCGCCTCCGCCATCTGCTCCGCCTGCGTCCCGTGCTCGATGTAGCGGTCCGGCAGCGTCATGGGCCGGAACTTGAGCTTGCCGTCCAGCAGCCCCTCAAGCGCCAGGAACTGCAGAGTATTGCGATGAAGGTGGTGAGTCTCAAGTCATGTCGCCAGCCGTACAAGGCGCGGAACACAGCATGAGCATACCCGGGCCTCAGCCCTCTACACACCTCGAGAAAGATATGGATTGGTCACGCCTACCCCCCCCCCACCACACACATACACAAAAGCCCCACCTGCATGACGTGGGCGGCAAACCCGCCAATGGAGCCCTCCTCCACCGTGATCATGACAGGGTGCTCGGCGGCCATGCGGCGCACCAGCGCGGTGTCCAGCGGCTTGCAGAAGCGCGCGTCCACGACCGTGGCGCTGACCCCCTGGGCCGCCAGCAGGTCGGCGGCGGCCAGGCAGGCGTTAACGCAGGTGCCGTAGCCCAGTAACGCGACGTCGGCGCCGCCGCGGCGCACGACGCCGCGCCCAACCTCCATTGGCTGGCCCTTGAGGTCGTCGGTCACCCCCGCGGCGGCCAGGTCCACGCCAAGGCCGTTGCCGCGCGGGAAGCGGAAGGCGCTGGGCCGATCGTCGATGGCGGCGGCGGTGGCCACTGCGTGGACCAGCTCCGCCTCGTTGCTGGGCGCCATGACCACCATGTTGGGCAGGCAGGCCAGGTAGGTGACGTCAAAGGCGCCGGCGTGGGTCGCGCCGTCGGCACCCACGTTCCCCGCGCGGTCCAGCGCGAAGCGCACCGGCAGGCTCTGCAGCGACACGTCGTGCACGATCTGGTCGTACCCGCGCTGGAGGAAGGTGGAGTAGATGGCCACAAAGGGCACCAGCCCCTCGGTGGCCAGCCCCGCGGCAAAGGTCACCGCGTGCTGCTCCGCGATGCCCGTGTCGAAGACGCGGTCCGGGAACGCGGCCTCGAAGCGGTTCATGCCCGTGCCGCCGCCCATGGCAGCGTGGATGCCCAGCACGCGCGCGTCGCGCTTGGCCTCCGCCACCAGCGCGTCGGCAAAGTAGTTGGTGTAGCTCTGCGGCCCGCCAGAGCCCTTCTTCTGCTTTCCCGTCAGCGTGTCGTACTGCACCACGCCATGCATGCGGTCCGAGGCCGTCTCAGCAGGGGTGTAGCCCCGCCCCTTCTGCGTCACCACATGCAGCAGCACCGGGCCCACTGTCTCCGTCGCCTTGATCTCTGTTTTTGGAGGTTTTTTACGGGGGGAGATGTTGATGTTGAGAGAAAGTAGTCTCCCTCTGAAGCCTGCCGGCACGCCAGGACCTCAGGGGCCCAAAGTTGCCGCGAAGCTGCCGCCTGATAATCACAGAGCCCAGCCTCCCACAGCCTTGCCACCGTCACACCACACCGCACAGCATTGGGTGGACACACTCCCTTTCCGACTCTGCCCTTTCCTTCCCTTCAACCCGTCTTCAAACCCACCCGACAGCACGTCCACCAGGTCCTGCATGTTGTGCCCGTCCACGGGGCCGATGTAGTAGAAGCCCAGCTCCTCGAACAGGGTGCTGCCGGTGCCGGAGATCATGCCGCGCGCGTACTCGTCGATCTTGGCCGTGGCGTTCTGGATGACGTCGGGCAGCTGCTTGGTGACGCCCTTGGCAATCTCGCGCAGCTCGCGCAGCTGGCGGTTGGCCTGGTGGGTGGTGGATTTTGTGTTGGAGAGTGTGTCAGAATGTGTGATTGGAGGGAGGTGCTGGGGAACACAGGGGTGAGTCGCAGGCATCGCTTGATTGGTCGTCGGTTTGGCCTAGGTACCTGCTCCTTCCCTTGACAAGCAACCACCTTCTTTCCCCCTTCCCACCCTCCATTCACACCCCCCCCCCCCCGCCCACCACACACACACAC
>NW_011934210.1:135439-183730 GCF_000733215.1 Auxenochlorella protothecoides
CGTCACATCACCTGGAGTCGAGCCAGGGCGCTGCTGAGCGCGCCCACGGGCTCCTGGTTCTTGCCGTTGTACTGGGTGGGCAGTGACACCTGCTGGTTGTCGTTCAGGATGACGATCATGTTGGTGTCCAGGAACCCCGCGTGGTTCATGGCCTCGTAAGCCATGCCCCCCGTGATGGCCCCGTCCCCAATGACCGCGATGCAGTTGTTGGCGCGGCCCTTGCGGTCGCGCCCCACCGCCATGCCCAGGGCCGCGGAGACGGAGGTGCTGGAGTGCCCCGCGCCAAAGGGGTCGTACACTGACTCGGCGCGCCGCGTGAAGCCCGACAGCCCGCCCTGCTGGCGGATGGTGTGCATGCGCGCGCGCCGCCCCGTCAGCATCTTATGGATGTAGGCCTGGTGCCCCACGTCCCACACGATGCGGTCCTCGGGCGTGTTGAACACGTGGTGCAGCGCCACGGTCAGCTCCACCACACCCAGGCTGGACCCCAGGTGGCCCCCCGTCTTGGCCACCGTGTGAATCAGGTCGGCGCGCAGCTCCTTGCACAGCTGCTGCAGCTGGCGTGAGTTGAAGTTCTTGATGTGCACGGGGAAGGCCACCGTGTCCAGCAGCGGCGTGGGCGGGCCCGCACCCGCCCAGTCCGCCAGCTCGTCGGTGGAGATCTTGTCCCAGGCCACGCCCTCGGCGGAGGAGGGCTGCTCCTCACCGCCCCCCATGGTCCGCGCCACGGGGCAGGGGGCGGACCGCCGGGCGGGGCGCACGCGGCGGGACGGGCGGGCCGCCGGCAGGGAGGGGCGGGCACCTGCAGGGGTGGGGGATGATGGGTTAGAGTGGGCGGAAATGGTCGCCACGGCATAGGGGAGGGAGGGAGGTGCTGGGTTCAAGGAGGCACCAGAGTAGCTGGCTTGACCACGTGGCATGCAGGGGCACACAGGACTAGAGAGGCTGGGTCCACCAGGGGCACACCCTGCCCGGCCTCCACCAGCGCAGGACCCAGCGCAACCCTTCCGCACCGGTCTGTAGGGCACGAGTGTTCATGCCGGCCTGTGTGCATGGAGGGGTGGAGGGGAGGGTGGTCGATCACATGCGCATACCCCTCCGACCGGACTCCCGGCCAGAACAGTGTCAAGCACGGAAGCTCTGCGACCTACAACCTCCACCCGTACCAGCGAGAACTGCATGGCGACTCTGTCAATGTGGTAGAAGTTCAGCTGCGGGGTGAATTGGGGGACATGCAGGCACCGCGCGGTTCGAAACGTTCAAAGGGTGGCCAGTCGCGCGGCGGGGAGTTGTCGAGATTCCTAGCACAGGGGGCCTAAACGAGGAACTTATCAGTTGAATCTCATAGAAATAACACAATGACTCGTGCATGCGTGGCGTTTGCAAGGTCCTGCAACCCGACAACCTGTCATAATCTTCTGCGGATGAAGCTGCTCAGGTCCCTCAATGTCGCAGTACCGATCCGGGGGTACTGCCCCTACGTTTTGCCGGGCGCCAAATTCTCGCCCATTGCACCGCATGCATGGGCGAGCGGGTGGACCTAGTAAGGACATGCAGGAGATAGGCTTGTTGGATGAATGTGTTTTTCATATTGAGCAACGCTGTATTCTCCTGATACTGGGTAGCCCGGTCCCTGCTGCTCGCCAAGGACCACTGTCGCTGCGGCGAAACAGGGAGTCACCCCGCCGTTGCTCAGCCAAAGCGCCGCGCACATGATCTAGAACAGGGGCTGAACGCTCAGCGCCCTGTACCATGGACTACGAGGCGGGTACTTACCAGAAACTGCCCATCAAGCAGTACCCAGCTAGGGAGCTAGGGGAGACTGCCGAGGGCCGCTACTGGCGCAGATTCCTTTCCCCCGCAACAGCGAAGCAGGTGCGTGTCGAGGGCATAGAAAAGGGGTGTGGTGAATTGATTCAATAACCTCTCCTCTCGAGGGAGGTATTGACTTTGAGGAGATAGAGGACGCCGCTCCCTGTGCTGAAAAGGGAAGTGTCGTGGCCTGCAGGCCATCCGCATATCTGTGTGTGGCTTCACCACAGCGCCGACCCTCAACCTAGGCCCATCACCACTGCCACAGGCTGGGGCCGTCAACTATCTAGAGTTCTGCCCCGTGCGACCATACAACCTCGCCGTCACCTCCTCCACACGGGTGCATGGCGAGGGTTGGGGTGGGATGCCGACCTGATTCTTCGGCAGTGAGCCAATCGTATGGGGACTGGAGCGCATGTAGATGCACTGGCCACGCTCCTGGGTGACTGTGCTTGTTGCAGCAAGCATTGCTGCACATGCAAGGGCCTTTTTTGTCCACCCACGGCGATCAACACGTTTCAAACGCCCGGGCATCCCTTGGCCTAACAAGTCTACCCCACCCCACCCTCACCCCCCACCCCGTGTAGGTGCTGGTCTACGATGGCGCCACCCGCTCCCTACACCGTACCATCAACCGCTTCAAGGACAAGGCCTACTCCGCGTCCTGGCGCGCCGACGGCAAGCTGCTGGTCGCCGGAGGCCAGGACGGCATCGTCCAGCTCTTTGACGTCGGCTCCCGCTCCCTGCTGCGTCAGTTCAAGGCGCACAAGCGCCCCGTGCACGTCGCCCGCTTTGACCCCGGGCGCATGCATGTGCTGTCCGGCGGCGACGACGCCACCGTGCGCTGGTGGGATGTTTCCGAGGGCAAGCAGGTGTCGCGCTGGGAGGGGCACTCCGACTACGTCCGCGCCGCGGCGGTGAACCCCGCCGCGCACGGGACGTGGGCCACCGGCGGCTACGACCATGTCTGCAAGGTATGGGACGCGCGCAGCGCGCAGAGCGTGCTCAGCGTGGACCACGGCGCGCCCATCGAGGCCGTCGCCTTCTTCCCCTCGGGTGTGTGTGTGTTTGGGGGGGGAGGCCCAGCGGGGCCCTGGGGAGGCCGCGGAGGGGACTGAGTGGGTTGAACCCTGAATGGCATCGATCCAATACTGGACCATGCGTGTCGTGGTTTCCAAGGGATCCTAACGCCACGTTCTGAAGCCCTGACACACACCCTGAACTCCTGCAGGCTCGGTGCTGGTGACTGCGGGCGGGACGCAGGTCAGGGTGTGGGACCTGTTTGGGGGCGGCCGGGAGCTGGCCTGCTTGAGCAATCACCAGAAGACGGTGACGTGTGTCACGGTGTCGCCCAACGCGGGCCCCGACTCCAGCGCTGCGCCTCGCCTCCTCACTGGAGCCCTGGACGGCCATCTCAAGGCGAGCGTTCGTGAAGGGGTGGGAGGGAGGGGATTTCGCCGTGCGCATCGTGCGCTGTTGGCTGGTGGGATCCGACAGGGGTGTCGCCATTGGATTGTCTTCGCCTCGCTGATTCTCCTCGGTGCTCCTCCCGCGGTTGGACCCATCTCGGGCGAGTGGATGCATCAGAGACCAGCAGCCGCAGAGGAAAATGCTGCAGACACCCGCTCGTCCCAGTCCATGTCGATGGGCAGCCCTGCAAGGGGTGCTGCCTACATTTACCCCCAACCCACCACCCACTCGCCCCCTGGTCAGGTGTACGAGCTGGAGAGGTTCCAGGTGACGCACATCCAAAAGTACCCCGGCCCCATCCTGAGCCTGGGGCTGTCGGGCGACGCCGGACTGCTGGCTGTGGGACTTGCAGACGGTACCCTCACCGTGAGGAAGCACGCCAAGCCACGCGCAGACCCTGCCAAGGCGGGCATCCTCGTCGGCCGACGAAGCAGGTGGGGGCCGAGTTTGTGAGGGGTGTTGATGCAGGCCAGCCTTGGGCGCACTCAGCGGCACCTGAGCCCCCCCTCCCCCTTGCTCCTCATCGTCCTCATGTGTTGTCATGGCATTGTTCACTCGCGCTCCACATCCCAACTGTGCAGGAGGGCCCCAGCCCTGACCGCGGCGACCTACCGGTACTTCATTCGTGGCCAGTCCTCAAAGGCAGCAGCCAAGGACTCGGTTATCGCAGCTGAACGCAAGGTGGGTGGGTAGGTGTGATGCGATGCAGTTTTCTGTTTCTCTACCTTGCAGCAGCAATTGTGTTGCTGTGGTGCATCAAAGTCCTTGGGAGGCCAAGGGTTTAAGTGCAGCGGACTGTGGGTAAGGGGTGATGTGCAGTCCCGGGTGAAGGGAAAATAGACGTTACTGCAGTGCCCCCCTTCCCTCCCCACCACCATGCAGGCCGCTCTGGCCACGCACGACAAGTTCCTGCGCAAGTTTAGGTACAGGGATGCCCTGGACGCCGCGCTCTCCACACGGCGAGCCGAGGTGCGCGCCCAAGCGTGCCCACGATAGAGTTGCCCCAGGCGTGTAACCTTGACCTGTCCCCTGTTCCCTTATCAACGTCCCCCGCCAGCTGCCACTCCACCAGCGCAACCCTGCCCGCCTCCCGCTACTCGCGACAGACACAGCCCCCCCATCAACCCCTCAATAACGCCACCTTTGTCCCAGGTGGTCGCGAGTGTGGTGGAGGAGCTGGCGGCGCGGGGGGGCCTATCCTCCGCCCTGAGCTCCAGGGACGCGGCTGGCCTGGGCCCCCTCCTGGACCACATGCGGCGCAACATCAACGACCCGAGGCACGCGCCACAGCTGGCGGCGCTGGCCCACCGCCTGCTGGACGTGTATGGTGGGTCGGAGGCGCTGACGGGGATGCTGCCGGCGCTGACGCTGCTGCTGGAAAGGGTGGAGCTGGAGCTGCGGGCACAGGACGGGCTGACCCGGGTACAGGGCATGCTGGGGCCCCTGCTCGCGGCCTCGGTGGGAGCATGCTGACTGGGGTCAGGGTCGCCGTGCTTGGGCATACTGTAAAGCATTGAAGTGAGCCACAGCGCAGGCTGGACAGATACTGTCGATGCTGGGACGCTTGGGAGCATACCTACCTCCTCTAGCATGGGCCGGACTTTCTGTGAGGCAGAAACGACATGCAAGTTCGAATCAACCAAATTTGTTGCACAGATGGGCAGGGATGGCGTGTCAGTCCCAAGATTTGTGATCACCAGATACGCCAACCGACGTGCCCCCGCCGCACTTTCTTTGGGACCCATCCATCCAAAAACACAGAAGTGCATCAACACGAGAGGTACAGCGCGGAAATATAGGGCCCAGCGCCATTTGGTACACGCCAAGCCAGACCAGCCCGACGTAACTACAAGAATAAAGCATGAGTGCTGTAGTGTCCACGCGAGCATGGCAAGCCCTGCCTGCCCGGCCAACGCAGGTGGGCGGATGGGTGGTCACCGGCAGCTCGGCGCCGGGCGATCCGCCCTTCTGGAACCGACCATGGTCCCCCTCACATGTTCCATGCAGGCATTTCAGCGCCGAATCCATGCAGCACGCGTCTGTGCTCCAGGTGGGCATGGAGGATCCGGGCAGCCGGACGAATCTGCGCCACACCCAGGGAGGTGGCTTCGGGAGGCCGACAACATGCCCGCGCCCGGCTTACAACCCCATGGCCCCCCTCCACAGGCGTTACAAGGGCCTCCGCGATCCCAGCGCGGGGCCCCACCACCCCCCAGGCGGCTGCCACGCTGGCCCCCATGCAGGAGCCCCCTGCAGCTGCCCCGGCTACGCCCCAGCCCGCCGGCCTCTCTGACGAGGAGCGTGCCGCACTGGCCCAGAAGCTGGGCTACCGCACCATAGGCAAGGATCTCCCGGAGGACGTGACCCTGGTGCAGGTAATAAAGTCCATGCCCCCAGAGGTGTTTGAGATCAACCCCTGGAGGGCATGGAGCGCCGTCGGCATCACCCTCGTGTCGGCGGCCGTCAGCCTCTACCTGATCAGCATCTCCCCCTGGTACCTGCTGCCCTTTGCATGGGCCCTGGCTGGGACGGCGTTCACAGGGGTGAGTTGCTCCAGAATGTTCCAAGATGGGGGGCTGATGCGTTTTATGCGTGGGCCAGACTCTTGTCATTCCCTCCACCATGTGTTTGGCAGCTGTCTTTGCGACCCACTATTTAAGAGGGCAACTGTGCATCGATGGCCTTTATTGACAACCCCTCCTCCCTCATTTCACATCTCTTAGTTCTTCGTCATCGGGCACGATGCCGGGCACCGCGCCTTCAGCAAGAACCGGTTGCTGGAGGACATCGTGGGCACCCTCATGTTTGCCCCCCTCATCTACCCCTTTGAGCCATGGCGCATCAAGCACAACCACCACCATGCCCACACCAACAAGTGAGTGGTTTTTGGGAAGGGCCGGGACTGGTGTTCCCCATGGATGCATTGGATTCCTGGAATGGGGACCTCTCGCAGGCTGGAGCTGATGGGGCTTGAAGTAAAGCTGAGGGCCAGGAGGGATTCTACAGTTCCCTGCACCACCCTCTGCTCTCATCCCTCCTCCCTCTGACGCCTGTCGCCATCTGCAGGTTGGTCGAGGACACCGCCTGGCACCCCATCATGCCCGAGCTCGCGGCCACCTGGTCCTCAAGTGGGTGCTGGGTGCTCGGTGGGGATCCTGATCCACTCGTCCTCGTGCGGCGTGTCGTCCGGATGCCTTCCCCACCCTCGGTGTTGCTGTGTCGCGCGGCTGTCCCCGACACCCAACGAAACCCCTGTGTCAACCCCCCCCTCACTCCATGCCCTCTCTCCCTCCCTGTTCTACACAGGCAAGCGCGCGTTCTGGAAGCTGGCCCTGGGCTCGCCCGTCAAGTGCTGGGCCTCCATCGGCCACTGGCTACTCTGGCACTTTGACGCCAGCAAGTTCACCGCCAAGCAGATGCCGCGCGTGCTGGTCTCATGGGCGGCGGTGGCCGCCTTTGCCGGGTTGGCCCTCCCCGCGCTGGTCGCCACCACGGGCTGGGCGGGGCTGGTCAAGTACTGGCTCATGCCCTGGCTGGGCTATCACTTCTGGATGAGCACCTTCACGCTGGTGCACCACACTGCGCAGCACATCCCCTTCAAGCCCGCGGAGAGCTGGAATGCGGCCCAGGCCCAGCTGGCGGGCACGGTGCACTGCGACTACCCCTGGCTGGTGGAGTTCCTGTGCCACGACATCTCGGTGCACGTCCCTCACCACGTGAACTCCAAGATCCCCTGGTACAACCTGCGCGCCGCCAACGAGTCCCTGCGAACCAACTGGGGCCAGTACATGACCGAGGCGCGGTTCAACTGGCGCATGATGAAGAACATCTTCACCGAGCTGCATGAGTACGACGAGGCCAACAACTACCGGCCCTTTGACGCCGAAGCGGAGAGGCCCGACGCCTTCCTGGAGGCCCAGCGCAAGCTGCTGCCGGACAGCATGTGAAGGAGGGGAGAGGAGTCTGGGAGGGCGCTGGGCAGTCCACAGCAGAGCAATGGTGAGCGGGGGTACGCAGCGGCGCCCAACCCGGGACGACCGCCGCCTGGCGGGGTGGCGCATGGGCCAGGATCTCGCTCAGGGCCCCAGAAGCTGTCCAAGGCGATAACGAAGCCTGGCGGCTACATCCTCTCGCGTGCCCACGCTACCCCAGCCCCCAACACAGAGCTCTCTTCATTACGGGGATTTGTTTCCCCAGCCCCCCTCATATTATTTGTATGAAGCATTCATTTCGTTTCCTGGAGCGTCTGGGGGTGGGCTGTGGTGTTTGCGGCAGAGTGCTTGCTGGGGTGTCCCACCCCGTTAGCCCCTTGCCAGGGTGCGTCTTCCGGACACGCCTCGCCTTCCCCTGCACCTTTATCCAAGCACTGGCTTTCACTTTGCTTGATCCCCGACTCCCTGAGGAGGCGGGACTGTACACAGAGCACACCTGGCATGTGGTGGGAGGGGAATGGGCGAAAGGGGCGATCCACCGCCGCACTTCTGAGCCAAGACACAGGCCCCAGCGTCGATCCCCCACAGCATGGGATGCTCTGTTCCCTGTGTGTCCACCAAGAGACACTCTCCCAAGCTCTCCTTCACACCGGTCGATCAGGCAGTGCCTGCCCTCACCCTTCCGCGCCGAGGATCTGGCGCCCGGCCCACGTCTCCCCCGGCTTCAAAATAACAGGGTCCCGGGCGGCATGCGCCACCTCGATGCACAAGAAACCGTGCCAGTCGCTGAGGTCCGCCATGCCCGAGGCCTTGGCCCCATCCGGGTTCCACACCACGACGTCGGGGAAGCCCTGCTTGGCCAGCGTCAGGGTGCGGCGGCCATCAGCCCCATCCTCCAGGACCAGCCGGTCGGGGGCCTGGACATACAGCCTGTCCACCTGGCAGGGGGGAGGACTGGTGGGAAGGGTGATGGGCAGCTTGGGCGGCGAGACCGCTCGGGGTTGCATGTGCACCAGCAGCTTGGATGGGCCACACGTTGGACCGGCGGGGTGTGCAGAGATTGTCCAGCTGAGGGCTCGCAGGAAAGGGCATGTGAAGTGTAGGGAGGTGCTCACTCCACATCCCACTGATGCACAAAAACCCACCTCGGACTGGATCCTGACGACCTCCTCCTCCTCCTCGGTGAGGGCCTGGCCCGGGCGCGTGTTGTCCTGGTACAGGAGGGCCCTGAGGCCCCGCAACCCCGTGGCTCTGATGTCGCGCACGGCAAGGTAGGTGTGCAGGGCGGTGGTGAAGGGGAGGTTTGAGTCGCCGCGATTCGTGACTCTCAGCTCCTGGGTCATGGTCTCATGCCCCAGTCTGACCTGGACAAGGGGCAGGGAGGGTGCTGGTGGGTAGGCGTGGGTGCATGCACGCATGACTGCTCAGATGGCATGCTCCAGCTTGCATGGCAGAGAGTCCAAGAAGGAGTTCCATCAGCTTCGCATGACCAAGGAGTGTGACACGCCTCTGTGAACTCCCCATCGCACCTGAACACTTTTGTTCGCAGAGTGTGCAAACCAAGGTTCTCACGCACACCAGATAACAACCAGGCGCACACACACCTCCATCTCCAGGTGGAAGGCAGATGTCCAGCCGGCAGGAAGTGCCGCGGACGTCTCGTCCAGGGAGAAGACCACGGAAGCGGACTCGCAGCTGGCAAGGGTCCATGTGGATGTTCGTGCGAATCCATGCTGCTGGGTAAGCGGTCCCCGCATCGCAAACTGGGGCCAACAGATGGGAACACCCCCACGAATGGCTGAACCCGCCTGGTACTTGGCCTTGCTGCTGACAAAAAGCCTCTCCTGCGGGGGGTGCAGGAGATGCTGTGTGGCAGCAGACAGTGTTCAAAGATATGCATGTCGTGAGATGGCTGAGGTAAGGGATTGAATGCACGATCAGGGAGGGGTGCAAGGTAGGCATCTAATTTGCATGGAGGAGCCACCTGAATATGACCCTTGAGTCAAACAAGTGGTGGCCGTCCACCTTACTTGATTTTGCTTGCCCCTCACTACATCATTCACCGTCGCCCAAACACTCCTTACGCAGATATCACACTCACTACTCCGTCTGGCGTGATCCACGAGGTCAGGGTGGCTCCTTGTGCGTGAATCTTGGCGCTGGATCCATCTGGTCCCTGAAGCTCCACCACCAGCAGGGGATTGGGGGACGCCATGATTACAGGGAGGGACGACGAGCGCAGACGGATCACAGCTGGATTTCACAGCGATGTTCGCCTAGGTCGACGAAAATATTGTGTGATCGCCAACGGAATGCTCTTTGCGAGTCCAAACATTGATTTTGAGCGCCAAAATCATGTAAGTGGACCTTCACTCGGTGTTAGAAGCAGGTCATCCATGGAGTTCCCATATGTCCTCAAGATTTATTGATGCAAGTACCACATGCCAGATCCACTTGCGTGCATGTTGCTGGAAAGGATGACGTACTCCGTGCCCTCGAAAATCTTTCCCACTCTGCCTTCCTCCCACTGTTGTGGGAAACCTTTAGAGAAACTCGGAAATCTGCTGCCAAACTTTTGTGCTAGGGGCTAGTCTACCGGAGAATGTCGGGTGCTGCCAAGGTCGCCAGGACCGCCTCGCGCGCGGTCCGCTCCTTCACATCTAGCTCCAAGGCCGCTTCCGGAGGTCACGTACGTCTGGGTATCGGTCGTCAGATGTTGAATCTGTCGCGTGGCGGGGTCACAGTTGTTCAGCCTCTTCCCGCCCCCTGCGCAGCACGAGCCCGACTACGTCCATGCCCCCTCTATGTACAACCTGCCCGCCGTGAGTCATCAGAGGGAGGGTGTACGTGACAGCAGGATGCAGCGCGCTCTACAACGTGGCTATTGGGGCGGTGGTCTCTCTGTGATACCTCTCAACATGATGAATCCCAACAGTTCTGCCTGTTCCTCAACCACAGATGAAGAACCGCAAACTGAAGTTTGGTCTCAGCGTGGGTGGTGTTGTGGCCCTCGGCATCGCGCTCCCAGTGGTGAGTCGTGGGGAGCACACGTCCAGTGACTCACGCGCGATATGGGCTGGGGTGATTGGAAGCAGGGTAGTGGGCTTCCGGCATGCTGCTGAGGATTTTGCGGATGCGAGTGTGACCAAGCACTCAATCACACCACTCCACTAAACCAACTCTTGCAGATTGCATGCCAGTGGCAGGTAGGGTTGCGAGACCTTTCGGTGGGGCTAAAATGTGTATGACAGTGTTCCAAGCACCTGGACTGTCTTTCGGGGGAGGATTGCGCTCCTCTGTCCCCTACTCTGCTGTCCATTCATGCCAGCCTGTCACTGATCACTTCTCTCCTCCCGTTTGCTGCAGCAAATTCGCGCTCGTGGATAAACATCCCGTCCTAGACTGCGTACAAGGTACTTGCTGTAAATGCCACATGTGGCTCCCAGATTGAAGAAGAGAAGGGAATTTGGAGCACGACTAAGGTGTCTGGTTTGCACAGGGCCTCACGACCTGCATTGCTCAATGAAGGCCAGGGTGACCTTCTCAGCCTCAGCCTCGGTGGGGGCACTTTCAAGCTCGCTCTCTGCAAGATGGGAGTTCAGGGGAAAGGTGGCTGATGAAGGGAGCAACCAATAAGTCGTGGTCACTACGCGCGCACATGGCGGCCAGACAAGGTACCCACCGAGACGGGCGCCAGGCCCCCCTTCCGTCCAGTGGATGAGCGTGGGGATGACGCGCAGTTTGGTACGGCTATCCTGGCGGAGGGCATGATC
The DNA here is from genome assembly GCF_000733215.1 of Auxenochlorella protothecoides. Taxonomy (NCBI): domain Eukaryota; kingdom Viridiplantae; phylum Chlorophyta; class Trebouxiophyceae; order Chlorellales; family Chlorellaceae; genus Auxenochlorella; species Auxenochlorella protothecoides. The sequence continues at coordinate 146,427 of NW_011934210.1, forward strand.
TGGGGACCTCCACTCAGGCTTGTCACCCACTGCCACACGCAACAGCGCTCCTCCGGACTTGCTCACAGCCTGCTCCACTCCCTTATTGGTCCGGAGACAGTCACCACACCACGAGCCTATGTTTAAAGATGGTCGAGCGTGAATTTCGTTGAAGGGAGCCCTTAGTTCTTACGTCGGGAGAATGGCTCCTGAGCACCTTGGAAGTGGACAAAGTGGGGGCCAGTCCGGGCCAAGAGGGACTTCAGTCCAGTGTCAAAGGTCGCTGTGGCGCACGACAACATTTTGTATTAAGATGTGGAGCCCTAAGGGATGTGGGCGCAGAATAAGGCCAATGGGGAGGGGGTGACTTGCAGAGGTCGCTGTGAGTCAGCAAGACGTTTTGGTCGACTGTGATGCGCCAAGGTACGTGGAGCTGGCGTCGGCGACAGACCCGACAAAGGCAATCCCAAATTTCGACCAGGCACGGAGGGTGCCTGTTACAGATGTCATCATGCTCTGTGCAAATTTGTTCAGGCTTCCGGACCCGCGTTCCGATGGACAGCATTGCGTATCTCTCCGCTCCCAGGCGATGCCCGCCCGGGACAGATTAATCGCCAGGTCAGCTTGATGCAAGGAGTTCTGGAATTCGTTGCATCATTCACGCATATGTTGCCATGTTCAAATTAATCCCACATTCAGTCTAACAAGAGGACGATGGCATGGAAGGCAGTGGCCTCGGTGAGCGACGGGCTTTCAGGGCATACACCCAACATTGTATTTTAACCATCACCTTGTGCAAAGATGCTTCACTTCACATTCCTCACCGCAGTTCCTGGACGGGTTGTCGGTGACCGCCATTTCTCGTCGACTCGACAACCGCAAGCTGCAGCTAGAGCTCGACACACAGAGACTCTTTCTCCTCACGACCCACTACCGATCACCAGACCTCCAAGGTCAGCAAAAGAGCCATGTTTGCCCGCAATTACTCGTGAACGTGATTCATGACACTTTGTCGAGGGCCTGCCGCCGCATTTCCCATAAGCAGTCTCTCGTAAAGGAGTCCAGTTTTGCATGGCCTTCCACAGGTGCATCCCCAGAGGCTTACGCCGAGGAGCTGGCCCGTCGGGGCACCGCACTTGCCTTTGAGGTGAGGACGCTGGACCTGCCGGAGTGTTAGTATGGTGAAGGATGGTTTCCATATTTTCCGCCTGATTTTGTGATATAGAAGACTGTGGGTCGTCTTCCCTCTCCACTACCTGACACACCTCTGCCTTGTCCTCAGGGCATGCGTAGGGCAGTGGCTGACAATCTCCAGACACAGCTAGAGACACTGACAGCAGGCCTGCATGCTATAAACCCCGACTCTGCGGCAGCAGCCAGGCTGAGCTTGCCACAAGAACAAGGATCTGGCGCAGGAAGGCCCAAGAGATTTGGTCTGGGCTCCCTCAGTCATGATGCCCAGCCGCATGAGCATACACAAGGACCCCCCTCCCCCATCCTTGACCCTCCGACTCCCACATTTGCGCTGGACATTGCTCCCAGCAGCATCCAGCATGCATCCGCGGGCCGAGGCGTGTGGCTGCGTGGCCATGCTGCCACGGGACAGGTAATCACCTGCTGTTGATGGCTGAGAGAAAGAGTGTATTGCAGATGCCTGTGTGCATGGTAGGGTTCCCCAATGGGTCCTGTCACTACTTTCTTCCTTACAGATTCAAATACAATGGCGGAGCGGTCATTCTTCCTGAATATTTGTTGCTTAGCGTAGCTTCAGCCGCCAATGCGGTGGTCTCGCCGGCATGTTCGATCCGAGGCGGCCACCCTTCAATGCAAATATCCCTCACAACCTTGGTCCCCTCAGATAGTGGCGCTGTATCCCGGCGTAGCGTACAGGCCGCTTCATCATCGTGCAATTCCTGGCTACCCAATGGTGGGTCGGGACAACGAATTCCTCCTCTCACGCTTTGACGGTGTGGCGCTGGACGGCAAGCCATGGGGCCTTGGGGCTGCGCTTGAAAGACGGTGGCCCCCCCTCCCGCCTCACAACCTCGCTGAGGAGGCACTTGGCTGCCTAGAGGCAAGACCTGGGAGTTGCCATTAGGATGGGGGAGGGGGAGGGCGGGGGCATGCCTGTTTCTCAATGGTATTATTCCCTGGAGTGTCCGACATACCCAGGTGCATGATCAGGCAATCCAAGGCCTGATCTTTCGGCATTGTGGCTCTTACCCACAATTCCCTTGTCAAACTGTCATCGTCGAACCCTCCCCCACATCCGCGCAGGGTGTGAACAACCTCGCGGCCGGGCACCTGGTAAATCATCCCCCAGCAGGCACCCTGCCGAATGTTGCTGTTGCAAGTTTTGACTGGCATACCCCAGGTGAGGCTAGTCTGGCAATGGCAATCTTACGGGGCTGGAATGGGAGAGCCCTGCCTCAGAAAGGGGTGACGGTCCTTGAAGTCACTGGCATTCACCGCCCGGCCTGACACCAGGCTGCTGAGCTGTGCTGTCTGGATGACTGACAGCAAGTACCGGGACACAGCTTCACCGAGTCCTTTAATCTTCCGTTCTTCATGCTCACCTCCCTAGCAGGGTCACAGTCTCATCTTCGAGCATACATCCCCAACATTGAGTACACCTCCCGCCCAGCACTACAGACACTTGGCTCGGTGCCTGGCCTGGCACTTGTTGCCCTGCGGGACATTGCTGAAGAGGAGCTATTTCTGAACTACCGACTGAACCCCAACTTGCCCAACCTGCCGGAGTGGTACACAGCCGTGGATGCAGACGAGGATGCTCGCAGGTGGAATTGAGATCTTGCTGGTCAAGTTTTAAAGTGAATCGCACAGATACCTTACATGAGTTCCCTCAGCTAGCATTGAGACTCGTCATGCCTCTGGATGATTGGGAGCTCTGTGCCGTGAGCGCACGGGATCATCGTGAGATGGGGCCGGGGGTACTGCTTGCGAGGCAAGGGATCAGGGCACTCAGCCTGACAGGTCTGAGGTAATCTGCGTGACCTGACTCTGTCCATGTGCAACATGTACTACAGATGGTCCAGGGTAAGGTGCTCACACTGATGCTCCATGGCATCTTGTATCCAATCGGCAAGGAGAGGATGATCTGGTGCTGACGGCTACGCCAACGGGAGTGTGCTGTGCATGACAGGCAAACCCTCGTTGCACATTGCGCGCCTTGAGTCCCCTTCCCACCCACCCTTGTTGCTGGTCCAGTCAGGTCTGTGTACGTGTCGAATGCCATATTTAATATTGACAAAGTCGGTGTCAGACAGAATATCGAACCTGGTGTGCTGAACAGGGCTGTGATGGAAATCACTAACCTCCTCGCCCATGGGCATGATCAGTCCAGGAGCAGTCAGGGTAATGCGATCAAAGCATCGAGGTCATAGATCTACACATACTACCCAACAGACATCTGGAATGGCATCTGAGGCGGATGTCGAGGAGGAGGATGTATCGGCGACAGCAGAAAATGTCCCCGACGAAATCCTCATGTGGGAGAAGGACGCGCTGGAGCGACTCTGGGAGGAGATCCCTCTTCATGGGTACCTCGGAGGTGGGCAGAGTGGGTGCATGAGGCAACATCTTGCTCCTCATTCGCGCAATCCTGCATGCGCATGCTCTGGCGCGGGTCGTTTGACGGGTGCTCAACAGGCTTGCCCCCCATGTCTTCATCCTGCCATGACACCTCCGGATGTGCTTCACCCCAGAGCTTCAAGATCAGGTGTGCGAGGGACCTCTCCTCCCGAACCGCGAGTTCGAGCTGCCCTATTTCAGATGTGGTGCGTGCCGGCTATGGCTTGCTGGGGGGCCGCGCCACGATGTATGCCAGTTGGGGTCGGCTTGCTTCACTCATCCGCCACAAACCAACATGGGACACACCGGTCGTGACATCTCTGCCACATGCCACAACACACCAGAGACGGACTGCCTAATGTTCCCGGGCGCCCGCATGGGTTTTACATTCGAGGCTCGACAGGTCCGAATCATGCAGCAAGCCCTGGAGCAGCCGCCGCCCTTGACTGGCCTCCTCGTGGTGGTGAGCAATCTTGCATGGCAGTGACTCCGGGAGCGGTGCAGGCTGGCAGGCAGGGCACACGCTTTGCAAGAGCCAGAGCTTGCTCCCTGGGCGTGCAGGGAAGCGGCAGCGCCCCGGTACAGCACCCAGACCCTGGCCCGGCTAGGCAGTCGCCGTATGGCTGCATCGTTTGCATCGAACGGAGGAGGGAGGGGGCGGCAAGCGGTATTTTCAGAGGTGAGGGCAGGGCTCAGGCAGCAGGGTTTGTTTCTCTGCAAGACCCCGTCTTGGACCTTGTAGGGTGATTTTGGCGCGACGCGGAAACCACAGGGAGCGGCAGCTTGTGTGTCGCTCCCGGCCCTTGCGACCGCCACCCCCTGCCACCTCCCTGTCCAGCCCTGCAGCGCTGCATGGTGTTGGCAAAGCCGGGGGATTACCAGGCTCAGCCGTGCAGGTCTGTCCTGCCACTCCCTGACGACGTCTGCGTGCCGAGGGAGGTGGCAGAGGGCCTGACGCCCTGGCACCCCAGCCTCTTCGCCTTCAACCGCGGTGAGGATCTCCTGGCAGAAAGGGCCCTGGAGCTGGCACAGAGGCTCGTCCCCCGGGTGAGTGCAATGAATGGAAGACGAGGGTGGGAGGGATGCTGGTGCGAGATCAGTTCAGAGCACAACCCTGCAGGGACCCCTTCTGTCGCGTCACAAGTGGGGGCAGGATTACGGGCAGGTGCTGCGTGGAGGGCCAAGGCCCCAGCGCCTACGCCCTTCCCTTGCCCTCCCTCTCGCTGTGCAGGGAATCAGGGGTGTGCGAGTGGGAGACCCGGCCAGCTACATTGCAAACTGGTTGGCCAACAACATGCCGATCAGCTGGATAGACCAGGTCAAGATGTTCACTGCCCAGACCAGTGAGTGGCAGGAGCTGAGGTGTGTGGAGGGGTACTGCCTGTTGCCAGGCGGATATTCCCTGGTCCTGTTGCAGCTTTCCCATGTTGCCGTTGAGTAAGTACCGACCCACCATCGCCACTGAAGCTTCGGAGCGGCTGGAGATTGCTGCCGAGGCGCTGGGCAGAATGGGGGCTGTCCGCTGCGCCCGGTGCGGGCACAGAGTGAGCTGGCGATTGTTCTGTGCGGTGGACCTGGGGCGATGACCCTTGCATGCCCGTCGCCCTTTGCCGACTCGGACGGCGGGGCAGTGGATGGGGGCTGGTAGACAGACCCACACCCCATGTTTCTTGCGCAGCTGGAGAGGAATGTCCAGCTGGTGGAACTCAGCTCGGATGGTATCACGCACAGATTTGTCAATCCTCACTGCATGCACATACCGGCAAGTTGGACGGGCGTTGATGCGGTGGGCCCTGCACCGGGATCGCAGCTGTCACGCCATTGGGGACATGGCGTGCTGAACGCTCAGGCAGGACCGAGCTGTGGCATCACCTGTGTGCAGGTTTCATCTCTGCACAGGGAGCCGTGCCATCGGCGAGGCAGCCCCACAGCCACCCTTCAATAGTGTACCTGACGATCTCTGCCCACACCTCCCCTTCACGCAGGTGATCTTCATGATGGCAGAACGACCCTCCACGGGATGGAATGGGCCGCTGGGATCCGGACTGCACTCCTGGCTCCCTGGCTATGTGAGTCCCTGCCTGAGTTTTCAAGGAGGAGGCAAACCCCGGTCGCATGGGGGGCGTAGGTGCTGCTGCACTGTGGCCCATAACATACTGGCCGGCACAGACAACAAATACCCACAGGTCTGTGCCAGCCCCCTAGCTTAACATACACCGTTGCTCACCCTCTTGTGCCACCTCATGCACAGGGCTGGCTGACCACGGCATGCATGGGGTGTCATCTCATGCTGGGCTGGGTGTTCGTCCCCATGCATGGCCAGTACCCTCACAAGATCTGGGCCATCATGCGCGATCATGTGGGCCTCACATCTGGGAGGTAATGCGGCAGGCGGGAGCTTCAGCGGGCTTCAGCTGACCAGATTGTAGGATATCCGGGAGAAGACGTGTCACTGTTGCATTCAGGCTCGCAGGAATGACCCTTGATGAGATGCACCATTTGCAGCAGCAGTTGAGGTCCTCTGACGCAAGCTTTGCCTTGATGTCGCCCTTCTCTTCACATTCGATATGCCTGCAAAAGCATTGCACGTATGCACCCATGGATTGTAGCCCTCTAGGGCCTGCCTGTAGTAGGATACCACAAGAGTGCATACTATTGCTTCCGTGAAATGAGATGCTGGGACCTTGTCGATCGAGCTATGCCTAACAGGGACAGGAATGCGAACCGGGGTGATCGTCGGGACATACAGCTTGATCACATAAACCCCAAGCTTAAAGAGAAGGAAACCCTTCATGACCCTTCGTTTGTATTGAACTTTCGCTGTCCTACTCTGCGAACCTGTGCACAAGCCCATTTGGGCTGCAATCTGAGTAATAACAGGGATCCATGACGACCGCAGCATCACCGGACCCCATTCGAGTGGGCGTGATCGGTGCCGGCAGCAATACCAAGCTGTATCACATCCCGAATCTGCAAAAGCATGCCGGGGTGACGGTTGAGGTCGTCTGTAATCGGACAGTCGAGAGCGCTCAGGCTGTAGCCAAGGAATTTGGCATCCCAAAGGTGGCAAGCCACATGCTTGGGTTTCGCAAGTTGGGTCTGTTGTCAGCGGTGTCAGAGATGTGTCTTGACCAATCGTAACCAGCAGACCGTGCGCGATCGTCACCTGATCGCACCCCTCTCCACACCAGGCGGTGGCTGACTGGACATCTGTAATAATGGACCCCACCTTGGATGCCATCGTCATCGGGACATGGCCAAACATGCACAAACCCTTGGTGCTGGCAGCACTACAAGCTGGGAAACACGTGCTCTGCGAAGCCAGGATGGTGAGCCGTGAAATGTCCACAGTTGTAGAGTAAGGGAGCCTACTCATAATGCTGGACTAGACCTTGACAGCCTTACCAGATCCAATCTCCCAGGCCCTGAACTGGGGAGAGGCACTGGAGATGCTGGATGAATCGCGCAGGCGCCCACCCCAGGTTGCGCAGATCGTCCCGTCGCCCCTAACCCTTCGCTATGATGCCGCCATCCAGGAAACAATCAAGTAAGTCCTCCCGGTGTGACAGGGTGGGGGTGAGAGGTGAGAAAGTATTCTTTCAGAAGTGTCCACATTCTATTTTGAAGTGCAAGGTGCCCATGCAGGGGGCCCTCGGCGTTCCTCTCACGGGCTTCTCCACAATCACCACTCACTCTCACAGGTCTGGGGTCCTGGGGCAGCTGACCTACATCACGGTGAGGGGGGTGGCGGGCTGGCCCGAGGCTAACGGCGCCCCCATGACATTCCGCCAGGACGCAGAGCTGTCCGGGGACAACATCCTCTTCCTGGGCATCATGTACGAGGCCCTGGCCAGGTGAGCGGTCGCCGCGCGCCGGCGTGCTCTCCGAACTGTGCCACGGGGGGCCGCACCCTTTCCCAGCCCCTCTGAGCTGTGCACAAGCACCCTGGACTCAACACGCACCCGACAGTGTACAGGTGGGTCGGCCACGCCAGCAGCGTCGTGGCGATGGGCCAAACCGTGGTCAAGTGGCGCACAGACCCCGCCACGTCAGCGCTGCGCAGCGTGGAGGTTCCAGACCACCTGGACGTCCTGGCCCGCATGGCCTGCGGCGCCCAGGCCCACCTCCTCCTCAGCGCCGTGGCGGGCGGCAGCGACCGCCCCGCCCTGGAGTTCTGGCTGCATGGGTCTCAGGGGGCGCTGCACCTGGACCTCGCCGCCGGCGCCCTGACCCTGAGCCGGCCGGACGTGGAGGGGGGGGCGCCCCAGCCGGTGCCCCTGGCGCACCCCGGGGCATGGCGGGTGGAGGAGGAGTTTGTGGGGGCCATCCGGGGGAAGGAGCGGGTGCGCCTGACCGACTTCCCCACCGCCGCCCGCTACATGGAGTTCACCACCGCCGTGGCGAGGAGCCTGCGCAGCGGCCACAGCGTGGGCATGCCCCTGGTGTAGTCGCGGCGTGCTGCAGGGCTGGAGGGCGGGTGCACAGGAGCATGTGGGAAGCCGGATGGAGGGCTGCCCCTCCGGCGACCTCACCCACCTCGAGCCTGGGCATGCCAGCTGGAACGTTGTGCAACAAAAAGCTGTTACACGGGGTCGAGGGAAGGGACTATCAAGGGATGGGCAGGGCGCGGAGGGAACCCGCACTCTCGAGGAGAGGGGCAGGCACAGGGCCAGGTAGATTGAATTATGACACTGGTGCGGCTTGTTACATATGCCGACCTCGTTTTCCACGAGGCAGGAAGGGGCACGGCGGGGGCGCCTACAGCTTGGAGGACTCGGCATCCTTGCAGGCGGAGCAGGTGAGGTAGCTGCCCACATCCGCGGAGCCGGTGTTCATGCTGCCGACGTTGGCTGCGAGGCAAGTAAGAAAGGGGAGAGAAGATGCTGGTGAGCAACATCGGTGCATCACGAGTGCACCATCGAAAGCAGAAGATTCGCTGGGCAAGAAGACAGGGGCATACCCCCTTTCCGATTTCCTGGGCCCAAGCCAGTCCAGCTCAAGGCCACTCACCAGAGCCGAGGTTGAAGTCGCCCACGTTGGCTGCGCAAGTTGGGTGGGAGAAATTGTGGGTGAGCTGAGTCAGCCTGGGACGCTGATTTGCAGCAGGGCAGCAAGACAGTGCACAGCACTCTACTCCTGCCACTCATTTGATCATAGGCAGCGTACCAGAGCCGTTGTTGAAGTTGCCGACGTTGGAGTTGCCGATGTTGCCGAAGCTGCAGGAGTGTGGGGGTTATCAGGGGTTGTTGAGAGATACTGAGAACCCAGGTGTCATGAGTGGCTTCAGGATGTCGCCACCGCCCAGTTTAGCATCCAATATCGTACCAAGACAGCTGCCCAGCCCTCCCCTCCTTACCCATTGTTGTCGGTTCCACTCAGCTGGTGCAGCTTCTTGCCGCAGCCCGCCTTCGCGGTGCCCCTGACGCACTCGATGAACTTGAAACCGGTACACTTGCCGGGGGTGCCCTTGCAGATGTCACCTGGGTTCAGAACATGATTGAACATGACTCGGCTGTTGGTCCCTGCAGGGAGGGGTTCCCCACCCGAGGAGGGTTTCCTCACACAGCCCGCCAGAAGCACAACCCACCAGATCCGATCTGCAGCGAGCGGACGACGGTGCCCGCAGAGAAGTCGCTGAGCTGGAAGCTGGCAGCCTTCTCGAGGCCCTGGCGCCTGGAAGGAAGGAGGGAACCAGATCCAGGTGGTGAGCATTCAGTTTGGGAGAGTGAAATGCTCTAGCTGCTCCATGCAGGACGTAGCTTGAAGGTTGTGGGCTGAACGCAACATGTAATTATGTGTGCAGCGGCAATTGGCCTGGTCCTAGCCACTCTCTGGACCCCTCTAACAAGCTGCTCACTGGCACCAGGCGTTGGCCACCAGCTTGCCCTTGGTCTTGTCCTCCTCATCAGCGGTCGTGGCAATCTGGTAGGTGGCGTCCTCGTACACGAGAGTGATCGCAGGCTGGGGGAAAATCCAGCAGTCTGGGTAGCTGCTCCAGCCAGTTATGTTCAACACATTGTACAGTGCTGCGAATGTGTGCAGGGGAGGAGGGTTGAGGGCAAGCTGGAGAGTGAGTTCACCAGAGTTTGACCTTGATATTTGACTGATCGCATGCACATGCCCAGCGACACGGAATCCGGACGAACACGGCAACCCCGTCCGGCATCCACTCACGCTCCAGCTCGTACAGCACGGGGAACTCCTCCTCAACAGCGGACGCCGTCGCCGCCAGGGCGATGATCAGGAAGGCACCGAAGCTCATCATCCTGTGTGTGACAGAGGAAACCCTTCCTAACAAAGCAGGAGGGTCCGGCCAAGGCTTACGCAGACGGGGGAAAAGCTCCGGGCCCTCGCTTCACAGACGAGCTCTCAGAAGTACTCATACGATCCCTTCTGGAAATCTGCACTCCAACCAAGCTGGAAAAGGCCCGATGTGCCCGCCGCGCAAGGGGTGTCAATACCAGCAGCGCACCTGATGAGGGGACGCGGATCTTGGAGATTCGGCGGCGAGTCCACGAAATTCTCTCACAAACTGGTGGAAGAGAAATAAGATCTCGTTCCTGGTGGTGCGTACACCATTCTAGGCAGCTCAAATTTTAACTCGACGCGTCGGCCGGGAACGACGGAGAAAGCGAGCGCACGCGCCCCCAAACCCCACAGATGTAGCCTCACTTCAGGCTCTTCTTAAGAGATTGGCCAAACCTCCAGCACACATCGAGAAATTTGCATTAGATTGCATATCAAAAGAATCTTACTTACAGCGTAGGAGTCGATGCCACCTGGGTCATCATTCCAGCGCAAAGGAGCAGTTGCAGTATCGGGTGAGCACGGGTGGCGCCCTGGGTGCCATATGAGTCCGTGCTATTCCTTGCACATCCCATGGCTGCATTTCATGGGAGACCCACATTACCTGAGCAATTTTCGCCCTTGCGCAGATCCACGCACCCGTCCCGGTCAGCATGGTCAGACAGTCATATCAAGCGGCTTGGCAGATGTGGATGCCATCTTTGGAGGTGGCTACCCCCTGGGCTCCTTGATCCTGTTGCTAGAAGATGGTTCCACCCACCTACATCACTTACTGGTGCAATACTTCCTTGCAGAAGGCGTCGTCAGTGGACAGGTGGCCATGGGTGGGCGCCTGGCATCTGGGTAGGCTGTGCTGCTCCAGAGATCCCGCCGCATGACTGCCGCAACATGATAAATTCCATCACCACACAGAGCGTGCTGCTGGGCCACGGAGAGCAAGGGCCAGCCCCATCCCTGGCTGCCTGGCTGCCCGCTCAGCTTCAGACCAAGGACAAGGCAAGCGTTGTAGAACCCGGCATGTTTGGGCGTGAACATAGCTGTGGACCACAACTTGCCATGTTGTTGATTACCTGACAGCCGCCTCACGTTGGCCCGACACCTGACCACTCCCCCGCATCCCCGCGTCCCCTGCAGGAGCCGCCGGGCGTCGAAGCGGAGGGCGATGCCGGCCTGCGCATCGCCTGGCAGTACCGACGGTACATCACCAAGGCCCAGCAGCAGCAGGAGGGTATTGGGACGGCGGTGGGACGCGGGAGCGGATTGGGGCCATCCAGCAGCGGCGGCATTGCCACGGCAGGCAGGGCAGCCCCTCCCAGCAAGCCCCGGCCCTGGGCCACCGCCTTTGACCTCAGGAAAGCAGCGGGCGCCGAGGTGCTGGATGCCCACAGGCACCGCGTCGTGAGTCTGTGCTGCGAGGAAGGCACAGCGGCAGGCACCCATGAGCCCGTCGACCCCGCTCGTGCATTGCTCAGGGAGGCTGGAAGCTTCGTTGCCGGCCTGCGCGACGCGTCCGCGGCACCTGCTCCCGGCAGGCCGACCGGCACTGGCCCTGCGCCGCCGGGAGGGGAGTGCAGTGCGTCAGGCCTGGCGACCCCCACCCCGAGCGGCGCGCCTCTAGCCCTGCCCGCCCCAAGCACCCCAACGGCGCCCCGCGCCCCCTTGCCCCCGCGCAGCGCGGAGGCCGTGGGGCGCCTGGTCTTCACGGGACTGGCCGGAGGCAGCTGGCCGGAAGGTGCCGAGGCGGGCCTGGCCCCCTTGTTGTCAGGCATCCGTGCCCGGGTGCGCGCTGCGGCCGCGGTGGCGCTGGTCACGCTGTCGCCGGCAGGCCTGGCGCCGGCCGTGCTCGCCCAGGCGCAGCATGCTGCGGACGCTGTGCTGGCGCTGGAAACCGTGGCCAGCGACGCTGAGCTGGTGCGCATGGTCCCTGACCCCGGCTCCATTGCGGGCCTGCTGTGCGTCAGGCGGCTTCCGCTGGGTTCGGCCCTGCAGCCGCCGGTCCCCGACGCCCCCCTGCACCTCATCAGGTCGGTGCTTTGGGTTAGATAGCGTGTCTTTTCTTGTGTTGGCGGGGAACATGCAGATCTTGGTATACAGAGCACAATTCATCTTGGATCATGTGAGCTGCACCCTCCACACAGGCACCTCCGCCGAAGGCTCTCCATTCGACCAGTGGAGCTCGACCCTACTCTGGACTTGGATGAAGCACAAGGGACCTCAGCCTTGAGATCCACTGCAACTTCTCTCTGTGCTGCCCCGCAGGGCGTAACCGCCTCTCTAGACTTCTGAGTTGTCTGTGAGAGTGTACAACATGAGAGGGGTGTTTTTGCATGTGCTGTGCATTGCGCCCCATGCACGGGGGAATCTTGTGACAGCAAACCAGATGTGGTCATCAAATCAGATGCTATATCTCCTGATGATACTTGTCGGTTGCCACATTGGAGAAGCAAGAGACGACAGGGGGAAGGACTCGTGCTTTCGTCCATGGTGGGTTGCAGTTGTACGAAGCTGTAGTCCCCTTGCATGCTTTGTCCCAAACAGAAGCGCATTGCACTGCGCAATCCATAGACCAAAATCGACATTGTGTCCATTGTATCGCCCCGATCAGATTACAGGAAGGGATTGGTCGTTGCCCAAGGGGTAGATTGTGGTCCCAAACTCAGAGGCCGCTGCTCGAATATTGACCGGGCGGTCTGCACCGCTAGTCCTCGAAACGGCTGTCGGCTGCCTGTATTCGCCACAATAAAGGGTACCACGGCACTAAACAACTGCCCAGCGGGCAGTGGGCGAGCTGCAGCATGTCGGATCACTTGCCGGCACCTGCAGACCAGTTGCTCTCCCCTTTCCGCCTGCTCCTCCTCCTCTGCACCTTGACGGTGGTCATCTACTTTGACAAGGGAGCTATCGCCTCTAATGGAGTAAATGGAGCCCAGTCCACTACCGAACGCCCCGGCTTCGGCATTCAGGCAGGACTTGCATGGGTTTGAAGAGGCAGGCAATGCACAACCCCAGGGGTGCACTGAGCAGTACTGCTCAACTATGGCCCCCCCCACGACCCACATTCCACTCCCCCATGCTCTCAGGGTGACTTTGACTTGAGTATCGTGAAGGATGGATTCCTTGCAACTGCTCTCGTGGTGGGTGTTGAGTCATGCGATCTGAGGAGTCTGAGCGCTGAGAGTTTCCTGTTTGTGGGACATCTTGATACTCAGGAGCCTTGCCCTCTGGCGTCTGCATACAGGCGGGCATCACTCTTTCAGCCCCTGTCTCCGCGCAATGGGCCAAGTCCCACAACCACCTGCGCCTCATCGGCATGGGGATGGTGCTGTGGGCGGCCGGGGCAGCAGCGTGCTCCCTGGCGCCAAACTATGCCTGCTTGCTGGCGGCCCGTGTCCTCATGGGGGTCGGCACAGGCCCCTTCATCGCCGTGAGCGCCCCCTTGGTCGGTGAGGTGCAAGGGGCAGGGGAGTCGAGTACAGGGTGGGGGTTGCTGCCGCGAGTATGAGATGGGCTCAACATCCCAAATCCTGGACCCAAGAATATTGCTCGCCTGTCTCATCGCCCACCACACATCAGAACCCTTCATTTTACTGGCTCTACCCCACGAGACAAGATCTCAATACCCAAATATTTTCCTTTTGCTCAACCCCTTCCCGTCCAGACGACACGGCTCCCAAGGAGCGTAAGTCTCTGTGGCTGGCGGCCCTCTTCCTATGCATCACACTGGGCTTTGCCCTGGGGTTTGTGGTTGGGGGCGTGGCCGGCCTGAGGTTTGGATGGCGGGCCGTGCTGGCAGGCGAGGCAATTGGCATGCTGCCCTTTGCCCTGTCCCTCCTCCTCGCCGCCGACGTGCCACGGAGGGCGCACAGCGCTCCCAGCAGGGCCCAGGCTGAACAGAGGGGGGCGTGGCATGAGGCCTGGGCGGACCTCCGTGCCCTGCTTTCTTTGCCCATCGCCTGCCTCACCATCCTGGGGCTGTGCCTCTTTGTGGGAGCACTCGGCACGCTTTCCTTTTACGGTAGGTCCTGTTGTAGGGGGATGTGCATGTGCAGGGTGATGCATCGGCTGACCCATGAGGACAGCTGGAATTGAAGGCGGGCTCCAACCTTGCTTACCTGGCAACGCTGCAGGACAGATCCCCCCACCTGTTTGGTCTCCCTGCAGGCCCCAAGGCCGCGCGAGCCATCCTGGAGATCTCCCCCGAGGTGGCCGACATTGGATTCGGGATCGTCACGCTCGTGGCAGGTTGGTTGGGCACGGTATAGGGCTGATCAGCCGAGGGCCTTGGGTGCATCATGGCTGTCAGATATGCTGCATCTGCATCGTGCCATACCCCTCCTGCAATGCCCTTTCCCTGCGCCCTCTGGACCTTCCCAGGGTCGGTGGGCACTGTCGTGGGGGGCCTCCTGCTGGATGCCATCGGGGCCAGCCTCAGGAACGCCCTCCTCGTCTGTGCCACGGCCGTCTTCCTGGGCTCCAGCATCGTGATGGCCGGCTTTGCGTTTGTGTCCAACCTCCCTGCTTTCTTCATCACCCTTACTGCCGGCAACCTCCTCCTCTTCATCATCGGGGTGAGGCATGGGCAAGGGGGCTGTCCATGGGCAGGAAGGTGGGGTCGCCTCGGATATCAACAACGGTGGCTCGCAGCTCCCAGTCAATACTGTCACCCTGCTCTTCTCCAACCAGGCACCCTCCCTGGGCGTGCTCCTGTGGAGCTGCCCTCCCCAAATGCGGCCCTTTGTCCTCAGTGCGAGCGAGGTGGCGCAGCACGTGCTGGGGGACGTGCCGACGCCGCCCCTCATGGGCGCCCTGCAGCAGTGGAAGGGCGACTGGCGGCTGACCATGGTCGCTAGCACGGGCCTGATCTGGGTCAGCACCTTCTTGTATGTCGCGGGGGTGTTCCTCGTTCGCAGGGCGCCCCTGCAGCCCAAAACCGTGGAAGGCCTGGATGGCAGCGAGGGCGAGGACGAGCAGCTGGCACAAGGGCTGTTGGAGGTCGTGGACGCACGCCTCGTCGGCGTCCTCCCTGTGTAAAAACATGCCTGTATGTGATGACAGTGTGGTGGAGGCAGGGCTGCCTCATGCAGCTTGTACAACTAAATCATTTCCTTGTAATGTTCACCAAAGGATGCCTTGTGGCAGTATCATGGACAGAATGAGGCTACAGTGTGCTACGTCTGCATTAGGGGCCTTGGGCAGTGTTGGAATCCGCTGCAGCTTGCAGCATGCACAGCGCGAGATATTCGCCTCGTACTTGAGCATACCCGCAGTGGACACCACACACAGGCCAACAGATTCGCACTCTCACAGTATTCATGTAGTACAAAGCCATGCTATTGCCTTATCTCGTTCCCGCTGGTTCCAGTGGCCTATAGACCTCGCCCCCCCCTGGCCACTAGTTCGAGTTTCGATCCGGCGCATGGAGCCAGGACCATCGTCTTCAGACCCACCCGGTCGCCTCGCCCACCATCCAGCGCCTTAATGTCCCTAACTGTGCAATGGGCTCCCAGGTTGGGCTGCATGAGATGTGTGGCGAGGCAGGCGCGATCCGCGACGGCCAGAGGCCGAGGCCTCGGTGCCAGCCGGCATGCCAGCAGCGGCACTCAGGTGGATCAGCCAGACCCTGGCCCTGTCCTGGAACGCCATGAGTTTGTGGTCCACCCCAGAGATGTCCTGTCCGCGGACCAGGTGGGCGTGCTTGGGGCCAGAGAGGAGGAGCAGGACGTCGTCCTCCATGGGTGGCGCAGCCCACCCTCCTACCATCCACACGCCCATGCGTTCCTCCGACCCCACCCCCCTCACTTCCACAGGGCCGCATGCGCCTGGACGCCTACCTCTCCAAGATGCTGCCCGGCGCCAGCCGGGCGCGCCTGGTCTCCTGCATCCGGTCGGGGCTGGTGGGCGTCAACGGCGCGCCCCCGCCCAAGCCCTCCACCCCCGTCCGCGCCGGCGACGTCATCAGCTGCGGGCTGGCCCCGCTCCCTGCCTCCCGCGCCCTGCCCCAGGACATCCCGCTGGACGTCGTGTACGAGGACGCCCACCTCCTGGTCCTGAACAAGGCGGCAGGGATCGTGGTGCACCCCTCCGCGGGCCACGCCGACGGCACGCTGGTCAACGCGCTGCTGCACCACTGCGGCGTGCGCGGCATGGAGCTGGAGCCGGGGCACGCCGCCCCCACGGCCCTACTGGGCGGGGCTGCGGGCGCGGCAGAGGACTCCGAGGACGAGGACGAGGACGACGACAGCGACGTGGAGGACGAGGTGGCGTCCTCGCTGGGGGAAGGGGGGGGGGCGCTGCGGGGCAACGGTGCCGGAGACACACGTGGGGTGTCTTTGCAAAAACATACCAGCCATCAACCAGGCGTCATCCGGCCCGGCATCGTGCATCGGCTGGACAAGGGCACCACCGGCCTCCTGGTTGTCGCCAAGACAGAGGCGGCACGAGTGGGCCTGGTCGAGCAGGCGAGTGGGGAGGGTGGTGATGGGTGCTTTCAGTGAACAACCCCCTGCATCCATCGCGACCTGCCCGAGGCCTTTGCATGCCTCCTACTCCTCACCATCGTCGTCAGCCTTGGATGGAACATGTTGTGGATGCCGCCAGATGCATCGCGCTGCGCCTGCGTGCTTGGGACCGGCCAGAAGGCCCCTCCACCACTTCCAGCCCCGTGAGTACTGCATCCCCCGCAGTCTCAACAGCAGTGCCACCACAGGAACCCTCTCCCCCTCCCCCCACTCTCCCTCACCCAGTTCCGCGCTCGCACGGTGCAGCGGCTGTACCTGTCGGTGACGCTCAACACCCCCCACCCGGCCCGGGGCCGGCTGGAGACCAACGTCGGGCGCGACTGTGCGAGCCGCATGCGCATGGCCACCTTTGCCGCGGCCTCCTCGCGCGGCCGCCTGGCCATCAGCACCTGGGCCGTGGAGCGCGAGCTGGCGGGGGGCGGCGCGGCGCTGACGCGCTGGCGGCTGGGCACGGGGCGCACGCACCAGATCAGGGTGCATGCGCGACACCTGGGCTGCCCGCTGCTGGGCGACGAGGCCTACGGCGGCGGCGCGGGCGCCAGCGGCGCGGCGCTGGGCAGGGGGCGCCGCTTCCTGACGGAGCGCGGCGCGGCGGTGGCGCGCGCGCTGGGCCGCCCCGCGCTGCATGCCGCGACGCTGGGCTTCAAGCACCCAGCCACGGGCGAGGCGCTGGCCTTCCAGGCGGCCCTGCCGCGCGACTTTGAGGAGCTGCTGGCGCGGCTGGAGGACCCGGTCTGGCAGGAGGCGGCGAGGCGGTGAGGGCGCGGCCCGGCGTGCGCGCCTCTTGCTAAGAGCACACAGCTGGGTCGGGGCGACCGCCTGCCTCCCAGTGTGTCACACTCACAACCGGACCCCTTCAGACTGCTCTCGTTCCAGCTATGCCTCGGGTTTCATGTGCACCAGAGTCTTGTCAGGATTGTCATTGTATACGAGGGGGGAAGGGGGTAATTGAAAGGCAAGGGGCACACTGCCGCCTCGGCTGGCAAGAGACATGAAGGGGAGGAGGGCTCAACCCTCCTGCATCATGTCGTCGTCTGGAAGAGCCATACCTCCCTCAAAACTTTTCTCCGAATCAGTTTCCGCTGCCTGTGCCGGGCCAGAGACGACAATCACCGAGTGAGTGGCAAGCCTGGTGAATCAAGCATCGATCAGACACACGACCCAGAAGCAAGCCGGTGGTAGACTCTCTGCAGATTCCTTACCTTGGCGGGGTCAAAGGGCACGATGGCCATGGAGTGGTAGGCCGGTGTGGGACCGCAGTTCAGCACCGGGTAGCTGGCCAGGAGCATGTGGGGTGGCGGCATCAGCTGGGCACGGGCATTGCAGTCCCTCGCTGGCGGCTGGGGTGCCTGGGCATGTCTGACGTCGTCCTCTGGGCCCCGCTTTCTTCCCTGCCCAACGTGAGCCTGGAGGGAGACGGGCTCCTGAGGCTGTGCGCTGCTGTCTGCTCGCCCCAAGGCTGCCGCGCCAGGTGCCGGGAAGCTGAGGTGGGAGAGCCTGTGCTGAGCATCCTCAACCTCAAACTCCAGTGAAGCAGGGAAAGTGGTGTCGGCCCATCTCACCAGCTCCAGACCCTGCAGGTAACTCAGATGCCGTTGAGCACCATTGCCTCACTCATATGGCTCGCATGAAGAGAGTGTGCTTGCATTTCAGCCGCTGCTCCAACCCCTTCCCCTTGCAGAAGATTCAAGAGTCCCCAACTTGCCTGCTTTCGGGCACGCTTCCTGCGACACTCCGTGATGTCTCCCCATTCCTGTTCCGAGGGACGTCCTCCAAGGACAGAGCTGCCCTGCCTTGGCTCAGGCAGGACGTGCGGGGCCGCACAGGCAATTGGGAATAGCGTCGTCATGAGGGTCCGAGAGCTCGTCGGGAGGGGTCGACACCCGAGACGACACGAGTGTCTGAAACTGGGGATGAACCCTCACAGACGTCTTGAAGGGGATTGAGCAGGTATTCAATGGAGGAGTGGGGTCGCTACAGAAGCTTATGCAGCAGGAGGGTTGTGCACTACTTGTGACGAAGGATTTGCGAGAGTGACGTCACGATCTGCGACTCAAGAGGATCACTCAATTCCCAGCTCCGAATTTTAGATATTCTATCTTTGATCGAGGGTCAAGTGAAAGACTGCACAACGTTCAGGACGCGCGTATCAGACATGGAGGCGAGTTGCGATAGCTTCTGGGAGATTCTCGACCATCATCTGGGGAGTGGTGGGCGGTGTCCTCCTCCCGGATGTTCTAGCTCGCCCCACATTCCCGCACGCGGCGTAGGTAGTCTTAATCAGATGTCCACGCATCTGCTTCACCCAACGACCCAGCATCGCCAGAGTTTACCCCATATCTCCTGAGATCTGAGTGCTTAAGAGGGGCAATGGCGCCCTGGGCAGCATATGGACGATAGAAACTATCGGCAAGAACACAGCGCGCTTGATGAGGTAGCCGTTTTGTCTAGTAACTAATCTTTCATATAGAAATTATAACAGAGTAGGCCGTTTCCCGCTGTCAATGTCGTGTTAACGCTGTCTGCAAGCGTGCTCATCTCGCCCAAATCAGCATTGGTCTCTTGCATTTGACAGCATAAAGCATCGGCATATAATTGCGTCGGTACTGGAATAAGTCTCTCTGGTATACATAGAGCAATGACGTCTGCGGAGGTGGCCTCTTCTGAGCACGACTTGGCACCGGTAAATACAGAGGCACGGCAGCATCGCGGTTCTTGGTGGATTAGCCCACGGATACAGTGTCCACTGTTCAACCAAGTTGTGTCCTTACATACATTGAGCAGAAGCATGAGCTGCGGCTGGAGGTCGGCTGGGAGAACAGTGTCACCCTCACGGTGGGTCCTGGCCTCCACACTGGCAAGATTACTGCTGCAATTAATCTAGCCATTGGCCATGCCATAGTGCGTAATACCAGGCCAGTCATCGCTTCCCTGAGGTGTACTACCTATGCAGCTCAAACGAGGGGAGGCAGAGGTGTTTGGGACGGCGCTGGTGCTCGGGGACACCCTCACCCTGACCGGTCAGAAGATTGCAGTCTTCACTTGGGAGGGGTGCAAGCTGGCGATCACAGGGCAGCCAGACATACTGTTGAGTGACGTTGCTGGTGTCTCGGCTGGGCAGGTTCTGCTCTGGTCTGTCGATAGGTTTGGCGACCTGCCAATGTCCATGTGGCTGATAAAAATTCCTGTTTGACGTCTCAAACCTGCTCTCAACCCTGCCCAGGTACACATCGGAAGACACCCCCATGCAGAGCTATGTGAACGTCCACGATGTTCTAGAGGCTCGCCGGCAGCAGGCTCTGACCGAGCAGCGGCGCGGACCCACGACCGTGGTATGTTTCAGGTGCTGGTGTACTTGTGGGGTGTGATGTTTTGCTGCGTCTGCCATGCAAGCTTCCCAAGTGCAGTGCATGTGCAACCTGCTGGGCCTCTGTCCCCGGCATCCAGATCGTTGGGCCCACCGACGCCGGGAAGAGCACGCTGTGCAAGATCCTGATCAACTATGCCATCCGGTGCCGCTGGACTCCAGCGCTGGTCGACCTGGACATAGGTCGGTAGCATGAGGGGTGGGGGTGGGGGGGGGCGGCGTTTTCTGTCTCATGTCACGCTCACCATTGCAGGAGAGGGGTCGCCCAACCTTCTGGGTGAGGGTAGGCATGCACTCCAGAGGCATGGTGCCGTCCATACTGGCTCAAGTTTCATCGCTCGCTCCCCATGACTCACCCCTCTGGTCCACAGGTCAAGGCAGCATCACAGTCCCAGGCTGCATCGCTGCAACCTCCGTGGAGGCGCCCATCGACGTAGAGGAGGGCTTCCCCGTGGATGCCCCGCTGGTCTACTATGCAGGAACGGTGGCCGGCGGAGAAAACATGGCCCTGTATCAGCATCTCGTGGAACGGGTGGCTGATGCCCTGGAGCGAAGAGCTGGGACGGATGCCAAGGTGATCAGGGTATTTGCCGTGGGCTCACAATGTTGTCGAGCATAGCCGCCGGCGCCCGTGCAGGCTGCCCTTGCAAATGTTTGTTCCAGCCCTGCCTGCTCTGGAACCCTAAGTCCCTCAGTGCCAGAGCCGCGCCTCCTCACCCTTCCCATGCCCAGGTCGCTGCCTCCGGCATGATGGTCAACACCATGGGCTGGATAGAGGGCGATGGCTACAGCCTGTTGCGACACACCATTGCATCCCTGGCGGCCGATGTTGTGCTTGTGGTGGGCAGCGATCGCCTGCACTCCCAGCTCTCTTCTGACCTGGCCACCAGCTCGCCAGGTGTGGTGTGGGGGGCTCACGCCTGCTGCACAGCTGTGGTGACTGAGCTGGGCGGCAATGGGTTCATAGACTGCTTCAGGTTCTTTGGGTGCATGGGCAGCAGTCACAAAGTTTTTTAACCCAGCATACACCCAGCATGTCCTCTCCCTATAACCCCCGCCCCCCCCCCCCACCATGCAGCCATTTCGGTAGTGAAGCTTGCCAAGTCGGGCGGGGTGGTGACGCGGACGCGCGAGCTCCGCCAGGAAGCGCGCAAGGTGGGGGCGGCTTCAGAGGTGTTTCTCTCGGACGCTTACCTGTGTCAGTTCAATGCATGGGCTTCCGCCCGATGAGTGCTTTGCACATCGTGGAGGAGCCAGCGGCTGCGCATTCGTCCCCTGGCTGCCTTGCCATCCCAGCCAGGTATTGATGCCTCCCCCCCCGCCAAGCCCCCTGCAACCCCTCGCGCAGGTCCGGGTGGAGGAGTACTTTTACGGGCCCACCCGCTCTCTGGCCCCCGCGTCCCAGACGCTGAAGCTGGAGGGGGTGGAGGTGTACCGGGTGGGCGGCGGCCCCAAGGCCCCACCCTCCGCCCTGCCCATCGGCGCGACCTCCGTGGCCGACCCCCTGAAGCTGGCGCGGGTGACCAACCCCCAGGAGCTGCTGTACACGGTGCTGGGGGTGAGCCATGCACCCACCCCGGACCTCCTCCTCTCCGCCTCCGTGGCGGGGTTTGTGTATGTCCAGGATGTGGACCTGGCCAAGGGCAGCATGAGCGTCCTGGCACCGCGGCCGGGGCCCCTGCCCGGCTCGCTGCTGCTGGCCGGGAACTTCAAGGTGTACCTGGACTGAAGCGACTTCCCCGCCACTGTGGTCTGTACACCAGAGAAACAGGAGTGGGTTGGGAAAGGGTGGTGTTTGGGAAGGGATGCAAGGGTGCAGCAGAAGACAAGGAGGTGCCACAGGGTACTACACTCGTGGGCTCGTCCCGGGAGACATGCAGAATGGGGAAGTACCAGTGGATGGGGTGTGAGGATGGGTGTGGAGCATGTGTAGCAATGCAAGATTGATGGGTGCTCGGATCACATAGGAGGCTGTGGTCCCTGGTCATATGGGATCTTTGCCCAGAACACCGTGCAGAGCTTGTGTTGACGCGTGGTCACGCCACCCCGCGCGTCAGTCGGTGCTCGTCAGTTGGTGCCTGTCAAGCGGATGTAGTCGACCAGGAGGGTCGTGGGAAGGGGGGTGCTGGCGTTGACGGGCTCGGCCCAGTTCCCTCCCAGGGCCAGGTTTCTGTTGTTTCAATGGGATCGGAGTGAGGTCATGGTCATTGATGCAATTAGGAAGGTGCAGGCACGAGGCTGGCTTGTGTGACAGGCTCGCTTGCTGTCCTCCAGTGCTTGGAGGGTTGGTACCCATCGTCACAAGAGAAGAATCCTCAGAGGAGCACCAGGGCCCATATCAAGTCTCAGGCCCGCCCTCCCCCCCAGACCTTGGCACCCACAATATCATGTAGAAGGGTACGTCGAATGGTGCATTGGGGGTTTTGTTGGAGGCCGAGGTAAACCAGCCGTCAGCGCTCACGCTCGAGCTCTGCAGCGTCCTGATGTCATTGCCATTGATGGAGACTGCGAAGCACAGGATGGGGTGGTATGGGATTTGAGCCAGCACGTATCCCTTGAAACTTGAAGGCGCCGAGGATGCAGGTTGATGCCATGCCTCCTGCTCGACACAAACATCGTTACCATAATGAAAAGGCATTGGGCATCCATTACCATACATGTACGTTCCTAGACACCCCTAGAAAATCCACAGGTGAATTGCCCTGCTCACAGGTAATGCTGGTAGACGTCCATGTCACAGCAAAGGTGTTGAAAGCGCTGGACCAGCTCTTGCCAGCGTCTGATTTTGTGTAGAATGTGTTCTTGATTGCGCCTGAGCTGCCCTTGCCATAGTGCAAGCCCTGGGTTGCCCTCGTCATGGCATTGATGGACTCCAGAACATCAATCTGGGGTTTGAGGGGAGGGGAGTGGGATGCTCAGATCAAGGAGTTCCTGCACCTAACCTCTTCCAGCACCCACACACTTGATGGCCATTCATTGGCCAGCACTGAGATGGGAGACTGCCTCAATGATGGGTTACAGAGACTTCCAAGTTCTCCTGGTGATCATCGCTCACTCCAATCCCCCCTCAACCTACCTCTCCTGACATGGGCCAGGCACCGTAGGTGAGGGTGGTGGGAAGCAGCCAGAATGCTGGCCACTGCCCTTGCCCTGTGGGTGGAGGATGGCAGGGAAGACTCAGACATGGAGCTATAGAGAATCGAGGCCGAAAAGA
This sequence comes from Auxenochlorella protothecoides, assembly GCF_000733215.1. Taxonomy (NCBI): domain Eukaryota; kingdom Viridiplantae; phylum Chlorophyta; class Trebouxiophyceae; order Chlorellales; family Chlorellaceae; genus Auxenochlorella; species Auxenochlorella protothecoides. The sequence continues at coordinate 169,402 of NW_011934210.1, forward strand.
TATGCTCATTGGACAACAGAGTATTTAGGAGGCGGTGTCAGTGCTTGGTGGAACTTGATATCGAAAATTGTGAAGACTAGCCATGCAAGCTTGGGGCTGCCTTTAACATGCAAGCTGGCAACCACAATCAGGCGCAGTTCCCCCACCCTCCCTCAACATACCACCACCCAATATTACCAGCGACAGACCTGGCGCAGGGGTCTGGAGGGAGACCTCCAGCTTGAGGGTGCTGTAGGTCTTCCCCGATGAGTCAGCGACGCCCGGGCAGAAACCCACCAGACCTTGGCTGTTGATGCGGCCGGAGGTGTAACTGAAGCCATTCACGGTCTCGCGCTTTGCGGTTATTTGCAGCTGGCCGTTCTGTACAGCCACATTGTCGGTGGTGTAGTACTCCTCCTCGCCATTACCCCAGCCCCTGTTTGAAAGGGCGAAAAGGAGATGGGACAATGACGGTGCCCAGCATTTGAAGGGAGGGGTTGAGAGAAATTAGGCATTACCCCCCAGCATGCCAATTGACATTCAATATGACAGCACAGAACCCTGTTCAGGGCCAGGGGTCCCTGCATGCCAGCTCACCAGTTACCATTGCCGACATCATACTGCCAAAAGTTGGAGTCGAGACTGTCCCCCTCAAACTCTTCCCACCACAGCGCAGTCCAGCCTGGAAGACAGGAGGCATATGAGAGTGAGGTTGTTGAGGGGCAGTGCCAGTCCGTGGCCAGCTTCGGGCCTGCACGTCAGAAGGAGCATCACCGAGCTTGGCCTCCTGTAGCAAAGTCTCCCCCCCACCCACCCGACGGCACGGTGAAGGGAACGTCGCCAGAGGGAGTGGGCACGACGTTTGAGGAGGACCCGGGGGGCGGCGGGAAGCCAGGGGAAGGGAATGGACTCGGCGAGCCTTTGCCCGGGGGTGGTGGGCTGTACTTCTTCCCGGGGGGCAATGGTGGCAGCGGTGGTGGTGAAAATGCTGGGGGGCTCGGTGGCCCTGGGCTGGTGGAAGCCGAGTTGGTCTTCGTTTTTAGAGCCATCGTCACAGACAGTCCCACCGCCGCACCAACCAGGAGGATTGCTCCAAGGGCACACAGCGCAAGCTTGAACTTGATGCCTAGTGTAAACTGGGAGGTTGCGGTCTCATCCTGCCACGTTTTGTCGATACAGATCTTTGGGGGACCTGATGGAGGGACAGAGGTGACGGGAAGCGCACCCCCCTGCGCCATTGCTGTTGCCGCTTCGCTTGTTGGTCGCGCAGGCGACTTGCAGGCTTCACCGCCTGGTAGCGAAAGACCTCAAATGTCACAAGCCGATGGGAGTATACGTCGGATTACGGGCTTCGCTACTCATGAAGTACCCATGTCTATGTATTTGCAGGTCGTGATCATGAAAAATGCCCGCGTGTCACGAAGGTCGCTCGGCAGATCTAGCCCTACCACTCCGCAGTCCGACACCCTAGGCGAATTACTACTGATCCAGTGTGTTGCATATGAATGATGGGCGATGCCTGTATGGTGTGGTGCTTCACGTATTCGTGTCTTATGAGACCGAGACCAGCAATTGGATGTATGCGAACTGACGCGCCCTTGTCCGCGCGCGCGTACGGTCCGCGCCGGACCAATGGTGAACAGGAAGGGCAGTAATCTGATCAAAGAGCCTTGACCGCGCTGTTCGTGCCAGGACTGTCAGCCCTCTGTTGAGAATACTGTCGGTGTGGTCTGTGTTCTCTCAGTCGATCTGGTTGCGAGGGGGGGTCAGCCACCCGCTTGCTTCCACCCCCGCGGAGTTGAATCCCTGGGCTCTTGGAATTCCAGCATGGCCGAGAAACTGGGGGCCTTCGCAACAGATATAACCGACGAAGAGAGAGATAAGGTCGAACTTCTTCGGGCTGAGTTGAAGCCCTTCATCAAGGTGTGCGCGGGGTGGGTCCGTGTACGGAGTCCTCGTGATCAGGGGATGCCTGAGCTCATTCCTCGCCTGCCTCCGGCCCCACGCTGAACCCGCGTCCCCTTCCGCAACAGACCGCGGCAGACGTTGCCTTTTGCACCGAGGGCACCTATGTGAGATACCTGCGTGCCAGGCACTGGCATGTTCACAAGGCTGCAAGGATGCTGGAGGCGACCCTGACCTGGTATGTGTCCCATAGCGGCCTCGCCCTGCTCTCCAGAATTTGACAGCAGTGGCCCACACCAAGCCTGCCAGTCCATTTGCATCCGCGCCTCCAGCCCATGTGTGGACCTGTACCCCTCCCTGCAGGCGGGCAGAGTACAAACCCTATGAGCTGCGCTGGTCGAGGGTGCAGCATGATGTCGACAAGGGGAAGCTCTACATCCTGAAGGGCACCGATAACGCTGGTCGTCCGGTGATCCTCATGCGCCCACGGTGGGTCCATGGGGGTTGTGGGACTGATCGGTTGCAAGGGCGCCTAGGAGGTCACGGGGAGGGTGAGAGGTCTCCCCATGCAGCACACCTCCATCGGCTCATCCTGCAATTGCCTTGCTCACCCCGGGCTCCCTCCACCTCCCACCTCTCAGATTGGAAACCATTCAGGACAACGAGGCTCGACTGCGATTCCTCGTGTACACCCTTGAACGGGCTGCACAACTAGGCGACAGCTCACGTAAATTTCTGTGGAGAGGACAGGGGAATGCTGGGGTGGTCCCCGACCCGGCCGTGACAAATGAGCTTCCAGCCGTCCGCAGGATGTGCCTGCATCCTCAAGGAGATGCACACCCTGAACATGGCCGATACTCACCCATACTGCAGCCGATGGGAAGATGACATGGCTTCTGGACCTGGAAGGATACTCTCGCAAGAACTCCCCACCCATTCGGATGGCCCTTCAGACCCTGCACATCCTGCAAAATCACTTCCCGGAGCGTCTGGGCCTGGCCGTCTGCTATCAGACTCCGTTTGTATTTGAATGTGAGTAGAGATGGCGCAGTCAGGAGGGGCTAGGGCTGGATGGTTACATCGACCTGTCTTATCTGCATTTCATCCATAGACCGCGTGCGAGATCTGGGCTGAAATGATGCACTCCTACCACCTGCAGTGCATGTGAACTCTGTCACCTCGCCTTCGTGCAGAGGGTCCCGCTGAAATCGACATAAAACGCGCCTGCCTGCTGAACAAATCCTCAATCCGCTCGTTCCCGCTGTAGGGATGTGGCGGGCTGTCAAGGCCTTTGTCGATGTCAATACCAAGAAGAAGCTCGTCTTCCTCCATGCTCGCGACCCCCCAGGCAAGCTCGATGCATTCAGATCGACATCGATGTCATCCATCACCATCCAATTCTCTCTGGGACTGCTGCCTTGCCTCCGCGTGCATGCCATTCCCTGATCTCCTCTCTACGCCATACAGAGATCCTGCGTGAGTATTTCAATCCGGAGCACCTGGATGACTCCATGGGCGGTAAAGTTCCCATCGACGATGCCTGGAACACCGAGGCATATGGAAAGCGCATGTCTGCCCTGGACTTTGACGTCGACACAGCGCTCATGGGTGCTGACCTGGAGCTCACCAGCATACGGAACAAGGCGGCAGGCGCTGAGTGAGGGACAGTAGCCTGCAGGCCGCTTGCCTTGGTCCCCGCCAATGTCTGGACGTATTCTTTAACCGATAGTTGCTCAAGATTGGGTTTGCTCGCGGCTACCACTGATATTTCACAGCGCAGTTAACTCTTACCGCGAAAAGTGATGGCACAAGACCTTTGCAAACAGTGGAGAAATGGGGAGGAGCAACAACTCCGCGCCCGCGCGCCCTTGCGTGCATCCTTGTGAAGACCTCCCTCCTCCGCCCTTGGCAGCACCGATGCGACCTTCATCGCCATGATGCTGGCTCATCCTGGAGTAATGTGTTTATAGCCTAGTATATTGCCAGGTCCTGGCCTTGTGCGCCCTTGGACACGGGCGCTATGTCCCTGGGTCGGCTGGTTCCCTGGCTTGATTGGGCGGAATGGAGGACGGTGGGCGACCAGCTATTTGCAGCTGACGATTCGGAGCGGGATCTTGGAGTAGCAAGGGTGGGAACTGGTGAACTTATCTCGGTTACAATGTGGTCGTGGAAGGCTCGTTGGAGGCAGCTGCTCCCTGCTGCACACACACACACACCGGATGCCTTAACTGCACATCCCTCCCCCTCCCCAGGTCGTGGCATGGAGGGTGCGCGGGCGGGTCCCCCTGGCTGTCGACTCCACCGCCAGTCTCGTGGAGACTCAGCTCATGTGCGTTGTTGGATGGTCTGCCGGTCTGGAAAGAAATATACATTCTTGTGCTTGTGTGGCGGATTTGTAGAGGATCTGGACGCTCGCACTTCAAACCTTACCCCATGTGCATTCCAAGGCATGTGCAGCCCCTGCACTATCCCCTCCCTGGGCCCCCTCCTCCCCCCTTTCCAACCCCACCCCGCGCCGCCTCCCGCCGCAGGGACGCGCGCGGCCAGGGCTCTGACGCCGCCCTGCGCGCCCAGTTCTGCATGATCCTGGTCCGCCTGGTCAACGGCGTGGCGGACTCGGCGCAGCGCGGCCGCGTCGCGTCCTCCGTCGCCTCCCTCGCCGCCGCAGCCGGCCTGCCCCGTGGCCTGGTGGATCTGCGCCACGAGGCCGCGCACAACGAGCTGCCCAGCCTGGCGGCGGCGCGGGCGGGCGCCGGCGAGGCCCTCACCTGGCTCCGCGACTTCTACTGGCTGCGCCAGGCCGACCACCTGGCGGCGGGGCGGGCCCAGGTGCTGGTCCTGGCGCGCTCTTACCTGGGCCTGCACCTGGCGGCGGCGGTGGGGGCAGCCGCCAGGGCCCGCGGCGAGGACGGCGAGGACCAAGGCGGAACCGGTGCGGCGGCGCGCGCGGCCGCGCTGGCGCTGGGCACCAGGTGCGGCCGCGCAGAGGAGGGGCGCGGGGAAGGGGGGCACGGGGACTCAGACCAGGGCCCCGCGGGCCCCTCGCCGCGGCCGTACTCTGCGGCAGAGGGCAGGAAAGCGCGGCGCGCGGCCCTCGCGGACCTCAAGTCTGCCGTGCTCCGCACCTGCGCGGCAGACCTGGTGGAGCCGGTGTGGAGCGCCGCGGCCGCGCTGCCGGCGGGGGACGCCGCGCTGGGCGCGCTGCGCGCCGCGCTGGACGCGCTGGAGGCGGAGTGGCCGGGGCTGAGCGCCCTGCTCACAGCGCACCTCCTGCGCCAGCTGGCCGGCATGCCGCCGGGCCAGGCCCCGCCGCCCCGCCTGCGCGACTGGGCGGCCCTGCTCTGCCCCTGGGAGGGCGTCCCGCACGGGGCGGCGGCCGCCAGGGCGCTCCTCGTCCAGGCCCTGCCTGCCTGCTGCGCACGCTGGGCCAGGGAGGGCGAGGCCGAGGAGCACGGTGCGCGGGAACTCCTCCTCGACTGCTGCGCCCGCCTGGCTGCCCGCCTCACCGAGCCGGGGGACAAGCGATGGGCAGGGGCCAGCCTGGCGGTGTGCCGCGGTGCGGCGCGCCCGCGCGGCGGTCCGAAGAGCCCCGGAGCACGGCCCGCAGACTTGGATGCGCTGCTGACCTCCGCTGAGCAGCTCGTGACCGCACAGGCGAGGCATGTGCAGGATGGTGCGAGCGACCAGCCAGACGTCGCCCAGTGAGGGTTTGTTGTTTGCTGGATTGGGGGGGTGGGGGGAGTATCCCTGTATAGGTGCTTTGCTCACTTGTTTGTGGGTGGGAGACCTGATCCTGCGTGTCACACCCAGCCTGCCTCGCCAACATCTGCCCACAACTCCTGTCGCACAAACAGGCCGGCACGTGCAGCACGGCCACGATGGCAGAGGGCAGCGACATGGCAGCCATGTCCCCTGGGCATGCTGCCCTGCGACCTGGGTACCCCGCACGGCAAGCTGCCCTCTCTAGACGTGCCTGCACATCGCCCCGGCCGAGAGACCCCGTGCGCGGACGGGGCGTGGAGGGCTGCCTTCATACAAGGAGTATAGTACCCCCGAACAACCTTGCGCCCATCCCTCCTGCTGGACCTCCCACTCGCAGCGTGCGGTAGAATGTACACATGACAAAATATGTAGAGTCCTGCACGTCATTCCTCCATCAGATCGCTGCTTGGTTTTTCATCTGCCACCGTGACTCGGCACTCGCCCACACCTTGCCCACTCTGACACTCCAGACCCTCGCTTCTCGCCAAAATGTAAGTCTTAGTCTCTTCACAACCATTTGGCAAAGGAGTTTGTCTCCTTCAAAGAGAGGGAAGTGTGGTCTGCCACACACAATGCTGGGGTTGGCACAGACAAGTGATTAATCGGGAAAGTACTAAGCCCGCAGTGTGTGCTATGGAAAACAATTCTGAGATCAATGTCCGCAGGGGCTCTTTGTGAATAGAAAAGTGAGAGGCATGCAGGGATGCTGGAGCATTCGTAGTAGGGGGAAGTTGATTACTTTGGGAGATCTCGCAGCCCTGGCGGCACCGCCAAGGAAGCAGTACTCCATGCAGGCTCCATTGAGCCTGCGAGAGTCATCCAGTCCACCTACATCTGCATGGCTGCCACCTCGGAGCTGGATCCCGAGTCGGCTCCGCCAGACGTCTGCCTCGAGGCTGCGTCCATCACAGAGGAGGTCAGGGACACCCCCTGGACCTTCAGCTTGGCGCGAAGGGCCGCATTCTCAGCGCGCAGGGCGTCGTTCTCCTCCTCCAGGGTCTTCATGTAGTCCTTGCGGCGAGAGCGCGAGCGGTGGGCAGACTCCCTGCGGCGCTGCTTGGTGCGCTCTACCTGGGCAGCCACCTCTTCGGGCGTCTTGCCGCGGCGGAGGGTGGGGTACCCAGGCTTGACGGGAATCTGAGCCGTGGCCATGGCTGCTTGCTGCTGCTGCAGCATGGCCTGCTGGAACATCAGTTGTTGATCGAAGATGGTCATGGCGGGCCGGGCGGGGACGGGGAGAGTCTGCACCGGCTCGAAGGGCACCATGGGACCAGGGAGGGAAGCCGCGGGCGAGGTTGGCATGGCCAGGGGTGCGAGCTCCGGGGCGGGCTCCTCTGCCAGCTCTTGGAACATGGCCAGGAGGTCCGCATCTGCGTAAACGGAGGGCAGTGAGGGCTCGCCATGAGTTCCCATACAGCGCATCGCATCCGAACACAGTACCCGTATCAAACGGATAGACCTTCTCACGCCTGGAACGCACCCGTATCCTGCAGCTCAAACCCCTCTGCCGTCTCCAGCAGTTCTGAATCTGGGCTCAGAGGCTCCTGCTTGGCCTCCAGCAGGCTGGCTGGGTCAAAGCCCGTCAGCAGGTCAGCAAAGTTGCCCGCGACCGCAGACGGGGCAACCCCCCTCTGCTCGCGCGCTTGGGGACGTAAGATAACTCTGCACATCGTTCTCAGTTGCCAAGTATGGTTTCCGAGGCCGGGTTTCGGTTCGATGTATGGTGTTCTCGGTCGCGGCATTTGGCTCAGATTACTAACGTAATTTCGACAGATCTGGTTAGACCCGGGTTTGATGAAAGCTGGTTTGAGATCTCTGAACAGCCCTCAGCATTCATTCACGTCGACCAGCCAATTGTTGGTATCTTGAAAAAATGTAGTTGGGGAGAAGGATTGACAGAAGAACTCGAGGGATCACGTTTGGACACTCTTTGTTCTGCCCGCCTCATGTCATAAATCAGAGGTGACGAGCATGCAGACGGTGATGGTCTCCGGCCTCCCTCCTTGAAAGCACGATTTACGCACTCAAGCAGATCAGGAAGAGTAGAGTCTCATGTTCCTCTGCAGGGGTCAGGAATGGGGTGGCAGTCGTGGCTAAAGTGAGTGTTATCCATGGGGGATGTACACACATTGTATCTAGTTGGCAAGATAATGATACAGCAAATCCAAAGTTGCTGCAAAACGACTCTCCCGAGCTGTGGTGACACGGTGGAGGGACATTTAATACTACCTTTGCCAGGTGCTCCCCACTTTCCTCCCAGCCGAGAGCGAGCGTCGTGTCTTCCGGGGGCCAGGTCCCGGCCCCAACCTAGCTTTACTCGGGGAGATCTTCCACTCGAGCAGCAGTTGCAGCCTCCTTACAACGGGTCCAGGACTTCTTCCTGAATAGCTGCTGCGGGCCCGGGTTCTCTTGCTCCTGTCGCAATGTCGGGCACCCAAGTTATCAAGGCCGCTTCCATGTTCACGCCGTCTGGCGCGGCAGCCAAGACCTCTGTCGTGAAGGAGATGATCCTTGGAGCCGGTCTGGGCACTGTGTTGGGCTTCTGGTGGCAGGTACATGCGCCGAATTGGCCCTGCGGTTTACTGCAGTGGTCGCTCCCTTGCCCTCCAGCTTTCGTACACGTTTCGACACCATCTCAGCGGGTAATCATTCGCTCACCCTAACAGACGTACCACTGGAACGAGAACAAGAAGTGGGACGACTTGTGAGTCCGGTTGGTGCTAGGGGTTTGGGGCCAAGGGCAGCATGGGAGCTTTGTATGAATGTCTGCGCGCATTCACTGCCACTCCTTTTCAACCCCTCATACCCTTTCTCCACCTCCACTCAGCTACGCTGCACGTGCCGCGGCCAAGGCCAAGGAGGCCAGTGCTTGATCCTCCCCCATCTGGCGCACTGTGCAGACACAGGTGGATGCGGGTGTGGCCATCTGTTTTTGCCCCTTAGCACCTCATTTCACCTCTCCTGTAACAGATAGAACCTGTTAAGCTTTATTTATTTTGCACATGATGGAGGTACATCTGGACAATCAAGCAGGAGGGCACGGGGACTGAGCGTCCAGGTGGGTAGAAATATCAACAGCAAGGCTTCTGGGTGTCCACGCGGCTTGCTCACAGGCCCAGCGCCCAGCTCAGGGTGACACCGGCTTCGATTCTGGCGGGACATCGGCCCCTGCGGGAATGAAGCGCAGTGCTGCAGCGTTCATGCAGTACCGCTTGCCGGTGGGCCGGGGGCCGTCGTTGAAGACGTGGCCCAGGTGTGCGCCGGACCTTGCGTCCAACACCTCTGTACGGACCATGAAGGGGATGGAGGCGTCTGTCACCTCAATCACATGATCTGGGTCAACGGGAGTATAGAAGCTCGGCCAGCCGGTGCCTGCGGGGGGGGTAGCATGGGAAGAAAGGGGATTGGTAATGGGTCAGGCTCCCACAGGCACACCAGTCTGGCCCAGAGCAGGCTCCGAGTCCGCGCTCAGCACCGCAGCTCCTCCAGGCTTGGGGCCGCAAGACTTGTACGCCCCATCCCTTCCCTCTCCGTGACTGGTCGAGCTCTTGGGCAGGGAGCCACCAGCGCCCCAAAACCTCCTCTCCTCCGTCTGCACACCCGAATCAAACTTGGTGTCCGATGAGAAGAGGGGCAGCCCGCCCACGGCCGAGACATACAGACCCTTGGCCTTGCTGTCGTGGGGCGTGCCGTCCACGGTCTTGCCCGTGAAGGCGCGCTCCGTGCCGCTGGCCAGGGCCACGTCGCGCTGGTGGGGGGTCAGCCCCGCGGCGGCCGCCTCCCGCTGCTCCGCCGTGAGGGGGGTGATGTCGTAGCCCGACTTGCTGATGCGGCGCGGGGCGTCGGCGGTGGCGGAGGGCGCCCAGGAAGTGCTGGAATGGGCCTTGGTGGAGGAGCCAGACCCCATGGCCCGGGAGACCTGCTAGGTGGGGGATGGGGATGATGGTTCGCGATTGCTGTCACCCCACTGGCAAGGCTTGGGCCTGCACAGGCTCCACAAGGATAGATTCAAGGGGGCATAACGCCTTGAAAGGCACCATACAAAGACATGCCAAGGGGGGCCGCCACCCCCCGCCCACCAGGTAGTATGTGAGGCCCACACCAAGGGCTACACGGAGCACGAGCACCAGCGAGCGGGGCTCCGCGAGGCCTGAGGCCAGGGCCATGCACCGCACCCTTCGAACCTGGAACGCGAGGGCCGGGCGGGAGATGCTGTCGGGGGGTGGCAGGGGCGTGAAGGGAGCCCACGCGCGGACCGCGAGGTGTGCAGCAGGGCGGTGTGGCCGGGGTGCGATGCCAATGCCAATGGGAGCGAGACGGCCAACGAGCATCTGGTCCAAGTAAGCTACGGTTTGATGGGAATATTAGAACTTCAAAGGAGCGAAAATTGGAGCAGAATGGAGGGAGAGGTGGGCCATATACTTTCGCGTGAGTTCGAGAAAGTTTTACTTGTCCTCCCCACCACCAATCCCCTAGCCACAGAGAGAATCGTGTAAAACTGCACGAGTCTGCCGAGGTCCTGGCTACACCGGGCCCCGACGCGGTATGACACTGTGAGCTTCCAAGCATAATGTGGATATTATGGAATGTTGGCATGTGGTGATTCTGGTCACGGGCGGGTGACAGTGCGTCAAGTAGAGGACCCCACCCCCCACTTCCTTCTCACTGACATCGAGGCTCAGCATCAAGAACCTCATCCGCCACGGGAATCGATCCGGCAGCAAAAGGCTGAACGCGACCGATTGGGACCTGTCCCAGGGGGCGGGGAGGTCTGAGGCCGGACGGGAGCGTGCAGGGCGGCGCAGGAAGCGGGTTCTGGACTAGCCCGAGTTTCAGCGGTGGCATGGTGCGTTCGAGAGCAACTTGGTGGAGGAGCTGCGCACGTTGCTGGAGGAGGAGCGGTGCAAATCGCAGGCGGCTCGACTGGAGGCAGCAGCTGCTGCTGCAGAAGTCCCAAGGTGATGAACACGGAGAGTGGATTGGTCTACTGTATCCTAGATAGGATGTGGTTGCACTAGGTGGAGTTTGAGGAAGAACTTTTGTTAGCATAAATAGATTGGCCGTCATGGGGGCACTCCCTGGCATTGGCTGCCCACCTTGCAACACTCTGTAACCCACATATATTCGCAGCGGCTCTGATGGATGGACTCCGCCCTTCAGCGACACACATGCTACCGCTGGCGGCCCCGCGGTGACACCCCTGCTGGGGTCGGTGGATGACTGCAGGCCCTTTACATTGTGACCCATTCCCCCCTTGCACAGGATGACTTGATGTTGATTGTTGACTGAAGGGTTGATCGCTTGAGGCCTGCTAGGGGGCGGGCACATGTTTTGTTGGTTGCATATGAAGGGCTGGGGGTGACGTCTGACATTGGACGACACACGACCACCTGGCAGGATCGCGAGCCTCACCCTGTGCCCTCCCGACTGCGATTCTCATAGAACCCCGTCTCCACCCCATACGATCCTCCCTCCCACCACGAGCCTCCCGATGAGGTCATCCAGGAGCAGCAGCGGCTCATAGAAGCTGGCATCAGCGGATGGGGCGAGGATTTGCAGAAGGACGGCAAGGGGCGCGAGGCTGAGTACCGATATTCAACATGGAAGGTCACGCTGGCCTCGCTCCGCAGAGTGTCGCGGAAGCGGGACGCCCCGGGCGATCCAGACAGGCACGGGCGAGTCATCGACGTCGTGGTACTCGTCGTCAGCCACACCGCCGTCTAGGGGGTTAGACGTGGCCGCGCTCTACGCCATGCGAATGTCGGATCGGCAGAGGGCGGCGTGGCGGGGGGGACCGGGATTCCCAAAAACGTCCCGCAAACCCTCGACAAGGATTTCTTCGTGTGAGCACCGATGCAAATGATGGAAGGGACGGGGGGGATAATCTGCAAGAAATCTACTGATGACCGTTGTGTCTTCGCACGCCGTATTGGTTCGTGATGATGATTAGTCACTGCTCCCCTCTTTATACTTGCTCTGCAGATGTCTATCAGCGGTTGGGAAGATCCCGGCAGCCCTTGCCAAGGCCAACTCTAACACCATCACGACATTCCCGCGATTCCAGCAGGCGGTGGAGGATTATCACCTAGTCCACACAGTGGAAGGTGTGTACTGCACCTTCCCCTTCCTCAATATGCAGGATCTCCTCCCAGGGGGCGGCCAAGATGGCCACCACGCTGGTAACGGTGACAAATAGAGAGCCGGTCCGACGCCAAATGCACAATGTGGGAGCGGCGTCTGGGTGTAGGAGTGACGACGGGCGGGCCCAATGGCTTAGGCGGCGCGCCGCTGCGCAGTGGCTGTGGTCATGCGAACTTTACCACTGCCAACCCGCGCATGGACCCTGGTCCTAGACCCGCGGGCGCCCCGCCGCGGCACGTCTTAGCGACCCCCGTGCTGGTTGGATTTGAAGCCACCGCCAGCACCTGCCCAGCTGTTGTGGGTGCTGGCAAGCCCCTATAACGGTGGACCTCTGTATATGACCTGAATTAGGAATGTGACAGAACAGAGCCCCAATGCAGTGTGATGGTCGGGTTTCATAGGCGTTGCAAGGCGGCGTGGACTCGGTGCAGAGCGGGATCAGTTGCAAAGTGGGGAAAGGGCCCGGTCAAGGCGAATTCCCACATCTTGCCAATCACCATCTGTAGTGCTTCCTGGATTCGAGTCTGGGTTCCATTGAGGAAGGCCTTGACCGCATGTGGGTAGCTGTGCAGGAGTATACAGAGGCTGCTGGACAAAGACACCAGCTCTGCAATGTGCATGATCTCTCGGTTGCCGGGTACTTCTCTCCATGTTTTCACCCCGTGGCAGCCCCTCATCCTATCCTTCCAATACCAAGCTGCTCATGTCTCCACTCTCTGCACACTGACACGGGCCCATCGCAGCATCCACGCTCAGCACTGGCAGGAGGCATGGCAAGGACCTGTCCTAGTGACAGACCTACCACCCAGTGTATTGATTCTTCTGGGCTTCGTATCCATGGAACATGAGACCCAGAGACTCGACGGTGGCACCATCCTGCACATCATGGACAAGAATGGTCCATCACCAGCCCTGCTGAGCATCCCAGGTAACCTGATGCCACAACCAAGGAGCCCAGTGAATGATTGCTGAGTCACTCCAGAATCTGGCGACCAGGACCTCTCTGAAGACGGGGAAGGGAGTGTACCAGGAGCACGACGCACTGGATAAGACCCTGATGGAAGCTGTGCTCTCTTTGATGCCCGTTTGGTAGGCTGAGACCACTCACTACGAGCAGTGCGTCAAACGACCGAGCATGCCGAATGGGCTCCCATCGTGCGAGGGGGTGGCAAGAGGCGGCAAACAGTTACAATAGGGAGATGAAGGCCGAGGTGATATCGTTGCACCTGACGTTAGTTCCACGTTTTGTTAGAACCCAACCAGCATTTAGGCAGGTATTGTGGGGGGGGGGGGCATCTGGGACCTGGGAAGGGCGAAGGATGAGAGGAGTGCCCTTGGGAGTAAGGCCTTCCAGTGAACCGCGGGCATCGCCTATCGTGCGTCCACGGCGTTCCATCGCCATTGCACTTCATATTCTACCTCTGAATGGTAGCTTTCCAGATAGAAAGTTGTCTCGTGTGGGGTTTACGCATCCCAGATAGGCCACGGGAAAGCTGGGCGGAGCGGCGACAATGGGTGCAGCCTACGAGGGGTTCATCTGAGCCAGATCAAGCGTTCATTGTCGGTTACATCGTATCTGTAGGCAAGGGGTCGGGTTCGGGTCGCGTAAGCTCAGGCGTTGTGTATCGTCCCGGGATGGCCGAAGGGAGCAATGTCCACCATCTCGGACATTCATGAATCTCGTTCGTGCGAGTCAGTACTTATGAACCCACCCTCCTCGCGGCCACCGCAGAGCCCTCTTACCGCCATCTCGACGATCACATAACCCACGAGCTGCATCATGGCTGCTGTGGTAGAAGCTGGGCATGCCGCCAGCAAACAGAAGACAGAGGCACACCAGACGAAGCAGGTGCCAGCGTCGCCCCGGGTCTCAGGAGCCAATGCGCCCTTGCCACATACCTGCCCAATTATCAGAACATTCAACTCTCTTGCAGGAGTTTCTTGCAGTGTTCGAGAAGCTGCGTGATGAGCTGCTGGAGGACTCGATCCTTGCTGGGCAGCCGGAGTCCTCCAAGGACTGGCTCCGCACGGTGTGATCTAGGTTTGGATGCAACACCACACACATTGGATTGGGGATACAGATACAGAGCCTGCCCCCTCCCTCGGCACTGGTGGTCATTGTGCATGCACTCCTTCTCATGGCAGCCCTGTTGCAGGGCACCAAGCCTTTCCCACCCCCCCTCCCAAACTTCAGATGCTGGACTACAACGTTCCCCATGGCAAGTTGAATCGTGGCATGGCGGTGCTTGACGTCCTGCTGGCTGCCAGGGGCGGGGACGTGACCGAGAAGGAGCGCGAGGCTGCCAATGTCCTGGGCTGGTGCATCGAGCTGGTACGTGTGCAGGCGGTCATTGTATTCCTTCCGGTGGGCCAGCTTGGCACCTCTGAGATGGGCGTATCGCGCGTGGCGCGAGTCCCGGCACGGCCTGCACCATCCTGGACGGTTGGAGTAGCGCCCTGGGCCCGGCATACACCCCCCGATGCCCCCCCATGCCCCCCCCTTTATCCCCCTCCCCCCCGCATAACTTCGTTTAATGTATGC